>NC_135568.1:12209275-12509275 GCF_964340395.1 Glandiceps talaboti | reverse complement strand
TAAAACTGAATAAAGTTGTATTTTCCAGCAACCTCTTAAAATGCTTCTACCAGGTTTACATATACATGAGTTACAGCTGCTAAATAATATGGGGGGGGGGGGGGGGTGATTGAATTGAGCATTTTCCTTCATTGCTTTGATGTTTCTCGTAATGTTGGTTACAAAATCATGTATTATCCTACCATCGGCTACTTTTCTTTCCTTTTCCAGTTCCGTGTGTCATACGTTTCCTGTTTCTGAGTGCTTCCCCTTTTGTGGTAGTAATGTAAATTTCTGTTTGTAAAAAGCTATAAATTTCTTGCTTTAAATTCAAAAAAATTCAAAAAAATTCAGGAAATTGTAAAAAATCATCTATTATTCAACTCATACAAATAATGTTTACAGTATACCACCACTTTCAAGTTTGAATATAAGTCATGTGTGGATATGACAACGTTATTGGACTCCAATTATTGGTGGTAATTTCAAAAGTTAACACAGAATGTTGTTCTACATTCATCCATTTAATGAGATGTGAGAGAGATTGAAGCCACAGATAGCATCTAGACTACATATTAGCAAATTACTTGTCTATAAAAGACACTTCCCACAACACAGCCATTTCTTTGAAACTCGGGTTTTACACCTTCTAAATATAAATATATTCTTGACACAAACAACTACAGTTTCATTCTTCAACTTTGATTCCCTTGAGTTTTCACTCCAAAATCTTAGTCATCAAAAACTGTTTGTGTAAACACTTTTTATTAGGCCTGTGACAAAACATTGGCCTTCACTTGTCTACATTACATATTCAGGGCACTATAAACCTTCTTAATCGTAGAAAGCCTGACACCTAGACTGGTAGTACCAGTCCTCTGGAAGCAAGTCTAGCTGTCACTCTATTTTTTAAGGTTTAAGTACATGGACTTCCTAGAAACCAAGTCCTATAAAAGGTAAATGCATTCTTGACAAAAATGAACAACACTTTTATCCCCGTTTAGCGTTTTTTCTTCTTTTATGTCCGAGTCTCAATTTACATGTTTGAATTGTTCTTGTGTAAGCACTTGTGGTGTTTTGTTGTCTGTATTGTTACTGTATTCTGAAGTCCCTGATGAAGCATACTTTAATATGAAACCTTGTTGGACACTTCAAGTTTTTTTTTTTTTACTTAATATTTACTTATGAAAATATACACAGAAAGTACAAATTGTACCCTTTGGATCTGATATTAAATCATCTTCATATGTTCATAAGTTCAAGGTTGTTGGTATTTGCCTTTTTGTCCCTATTCCCCAAGTTTTCTGTTGTGTTCCGTTTTTGCTAAGGGTGTTAAGTAGGTAAAATCTACCTGAGTTCACCAGTCATTATACCACAGTTCTCTACCAGTGTTTTTGTTAAGGTGGTAAGCAGGTAAAATCTACCTGAGTTCCCAGTCATTTTACCAGGGTTCCCTACCAGTGTTTTTGTTAAGGTGGTAAGTAGGTAAAATCTACGGAGGTTCCCCAGATATTTCACCAGGGTTCCTTTCCAGTGTTTTTGATGAGGGTGTTTAGTAGGTAAAATCTACCGAGGTTCCCCAAAAGACTAAGGCCTAAGGGTAGATTGTATGGCAAACTATGCCATGTTTACCCATTTCCCCCTCTTATGTTACTACAGTTCCCCAACCTTAGCAAAAACCCTGATTTCATCCTGCTGTTCTCACATTTAATGACCAGATGATGCTCTGTCAAAGTGACGATTATTGGTCAGAAATTTTGCAAACCTTTTCAGTTGAGTTTAGCTCAAACCATTCAGATTTCATTTGTGTTTTCATTCCCTTTTAATATCCATTTTAAATACATTTTTCATTTGTGTTTCCTTCAAATCTAAATCTACAAATACCTTTTTGACACTTTTCATTATGCCATTTCTAGTTATAAAACATCTGCCTCTTTCATCACTACTACATGAATAATATAATACAATTCATAAAAATTTTCACAGCTTCTGAAAATGTTTATGAGCGCAATAATATTTTATTTCTATCATGAGATGTCAACATAATATAATACATCATCTCTGTTACTTTCAAGGACAACCTGGATAATCGATAACGGCTTTTAGACCTCAATTTGTTTTCAACTTATCCAGGCTAATAATTCACGACACACACATGAGATATTTTTAGATTTAAAGGCCAGGGTTTCAATGTGAAGTCGTGATGATCGAATGGTTAGAGTGGGAGTCGCAGAACCTGCAGGTTGTAGGTCCGAGCCTCCTCACTGTCTGAATGGCTAAAGTCCTCGAACAAGTTTTGAATCACGATTGGGTACCAGTCAACCCAGCTGTGTAATAGGGTAGGGTAGAGGTTGCAATGTGAATGTTTTAATCCTATGTGCTTATAGAGGCTGCAATGGATTGTATGCACCACTGGGAGTTCAGGAAATATAATGGCTGTTCTGCTTCTATAGATCCATGCCAGGGGTAATAACCGTTAGTTCCAGGAGCTCTCTGGATAGCAGTTGCATTATAAATACATTTCATCATTATTTCAATTCCAGGTTCGACATCTGTTTTTCAAATCCAAGTTTACCCAAATCTGGCAAACTGTATGAGCCTTTAAAGCATCGCTAACATTTTTATCAATTTTCCAAGGAGGTAAATCAACGTAGTGGTGAATGATGGAATTGAATTTTTTCAGTCTAGTGAACTCACTACCTATCTCATATTTTATATCTCAATTTTCTTAAGCTATGTCTCAGTTTTCATTCCAGAGAATTTCAAATGAATATTCAATGTTCATCACTTCCAGGCCGCCTCCTGAAAGGATCACATTTCCTTACAGTAGTTGGCGTTCAGTATTTTTCTTTCTGATATTTTCATTTCAATTTAAGTATCACTTCATCTGTCTTGTTTAATATGTACCATGACAGCATATCAAGCTAGATATAGGGTACCGTGCATCATGCTGATACGTCATTAATTGGAAAAATTTATTGACTCTACAGTCTGAAATTTATTGACAATTCAGTCAATAATTTTATTCATTGAATTTCTCACATTATTTTACAATTCCTGTTTGTCTTTTAAGGTATTGTCTACATGTATCAAAATAAATGTTAAATGAAAATTCACTGAATCTCAAAATCTCTCTTAGTCTAGTGCTATCCGTGGCATTGAATCTCCAAATCTCTCTTTAGTCTAGTGCTATCCATGGCATTGAATCTCCAAATCTCTCTTAGTCTAGTGCTATCCGTGGCATTGAATCTCAAAATCTCTCTTAGTCTAGTGCTATCCATGGCATTGAATCTCCAAATCTCTCTTAGTCTAGTGCTATCCGTGGCATTGAATCTCAAAATCTCTCTTTAGTCTAGTGCTATCCGTGGCATTGAATCTCAAAATCTCTTTTTAGTCTAGTGCTATCCGTGGCATTGAATCTCAAAATCTCTCTTTAGTCTAGTGCTATCCATGGCATTGAATCTCAAAATCTCTCTTTAGTCTAGTGTTATCCATAGCATTGAATCTCAAAATCTCTCTTTAGCCTATGTGTTATCCATGGCATTGAATCTCAAAATCTCTCTTTAGTCTATGTGCTATCCGTGGCATTGAATCTCAAAATCTCTCTTTAGTCTAGTGCTATCTGTAGCATTCTCTCTTTAGACTATGTGCCATCCATGGCATTGAATCTCAAAATCTCTTTTTATATTATTTAATACCATGGATAGCACTTGCCTATCTGTCTGAATTGAGTCTTGATTACTCTGTTTGAAAGCAGGACTATTTAGGCCGTAATAAAAGATATGTAACCCTTGTCATGTAATGTGTTAATGCACAACATGAATTGAATTAATAGCGGCCATGACCACAAAGATCAATATCAACTTATTCTCTCATCATTATCGTTAACGCACCGATCGAATAACAAGTCATTTTGTGATGTATACCAGGCTTAGAATGTACAGCACATATTGAAAACAACACTAAAATGGTTTTATTATATAATACCTGGATCAATATAATCATAGGGAAATTAAAAGCCACAAATCAAAGTTCTAGTCCCTAACATTGTACAGACACTAACATCACAGATAAAACGACAATCAGACAGACAGACACATGCACACACATGCACATGACAGACACAGACACACACACACACACACACACACACATAGGCACACACACGACAGACAGACAGAGACAGACAGACAGACAGACAGACAGACAGACAGACAGAGACAGACACACACACACACAGGCCCACACACGATAGACAGACAGACACACACACACACACACACATGCACACACATGTACACACAAGACAGACAGACAGACAGACAGACAGACAGACAGACAGACAGACTTTAGATTCACAAAGGTTAGGTTTGTAAGATCACGAAATAAATATCTAAGGTCACCCTAAAATGCTTCATGTGAACGTTTTGTATTTATTTTGAGAGCACGAACTGATACTTTCATCACTTTTATTTTGTGCTTTAAAAAAATAGAGGAAGAATTTGCTCTGTATTTTGTTGAAAACAGTTCTCTCAAATTGTGGATGGAGAAACTACTTTTACAAGAGGGAATAGAAAAGACACATCACGAAGAACATTTATTAATTCATAGCTTGGAACACGAACAACAGACAATCTACTCTCCCTAACGACTTTCACACATTTGATGTACGAGTAACTGTTTGTTAGTTATTTGCACGACACGTTTATCACACAAACATGCAAAAAATGTCTTTCTCATCAAAAATATATGTATTCAATAATCAACGTTCATTAGTTTAAATTTCAGTGCTGTGAAACCTGCCTAATTTACGACATAATAGAATTCACCACGAAAAAATGTATATCTATTTTTTACTTGTGTGGCGCCCATCTTGCATAAAACTACTAAAAATTTTGCATTCAAAGAACACAACTCAACACAAAACTAGTTGTTGTATAAAACAGATACTTTTTCGTCAATGTTCATCAAATTTTACAACATAATATTTTTTATGACAGAACCAAGATGAAAATGACTGCAAGTCAACTTAGTATTGAACAACAAATATGCAAGGGGTTTAAAAATTTGCCAGTCAAATGTAACTGAAAAGATGAAATTTCACGTTTTAAATGCCAGTAAATTTAAAATGAATGCTGAATGCTGATGTACAGATATTTGTGAGCATTGGACTATTTTATCACCTACAAATACCAGTAATTACTGTCAACTGCCTTGGCTGTATTAAAGTTACTATCTTTTCTCATCAACTGTCAACTTAATTTACTAGTTTCACTTACCAAGAAAGCATCCTGAATGTTCCTATCCAAACACAATACCAAGATCGCATATGTATATTGAGCAATGTATGAAAGTAATAAAACACACAACAGTAGAAAATAGTATCAATTGGTGTAGCACTTTTGCAACTGTAGGCACGACTTTAGCACATCAATCAGTCTAGCTTGTCACAACCAGTTTGTGTAGCACTTCTGCAACTTTTGTTGTGACTCTAAAACACTGATCAGTGTAGTACTTTTGTAACTGTTGCCGCGACTCTAAACCATCGATCTGTGTGGTCACTTCGCAACTACAATTGTCATGACTCTAAAACACCAGTCAGCGTTGTACTTTTGCAACTTTTGTTGTGACTCTAAAACATCAATCAGCGTACCACTTTCGCAACAGTTGTCATGACACTAAAACATCGATCGGTGTAGTACTTTCGCAAACGTTTCTCACGACTCTAAAACGTCATTCAGCGTACCACTTTCGCAACTGTTGTCACGACACTAAACACAACTCGAAAACATGGCAAAGAAACAAGCATCCCTATGTTAACAATGATAAAATTATTATAATTACAGTAATCAATTTCAATATCGGAAGAAACAATATAGCACTTTCACATCTGTTGTCACGACATAAACACAGCAAGAAAAAAGCATTCCTATGTGAACTACTGTACAATCATTATTACACTAATTAATTTCACTATCAGTAAAAAACGACACGTTATCTATCATGCTTACAGATATGACAACCCATGGAGACTGAAATGCTACAATGGATGGCTATATTTCCCTGGTGGGGAAACAATATCCACACAACAAATAGAAATTTACTGTTGTACCCTACGCACAATAAATTCAGAATCTCGTTTGTGTCACGATGTTCTGAAATGTGCTTCCGTAAGACTAGGTTATATCTTGTCTATCAAGATTAAAGGCCCAGTTCCAATTACGGTTAAATATTTGGTACGTAAAATAGTTGTCTCACATAACTATAGAAAAACAATAATCCTTGCTATGAATTAAAAGCTCCACCGATAAACTAACACTAAAGTGAGAACCTGAGACTCAATCATGGGCCTTTAAAAGGGAAACATCACTCCAGGAGATAAAGGTACATTGTGTTTTCATAAACTTTTAGTCCTAGGGAATCACTTCATAATTTCACATCTTACAAAATTTCACATTTCATGCCACTCAAGGAAATAAATGTTAAAGGTATTTTCATAATCGTTGGGTCACATCACATTAATTCATGCGATTGCCAAGAAAAACTAAACTGAAACACTTTTTCAATTCCATTGTTCTAGCAGTGGTCCTCTGTTGCATCATGGGATCATGTATATGTATCAGATGAGCAATACATATTCATGACTGCTTATCTGAAGGTAATAAGCAGTTAGGTGTTAGAAGAGTTTTGTGAAAAAAAGTAACAACATTTGTTATCCAAAACTCAGCATGAAGTGAGACTGTTTCTACGGGAATATTCACTTTTATTGAAAGTAACATGGTAGTCTGAAATTCAGTAAGAACTGAGCGTGCGTCTACTGGAGTATCAAGTCTTTGTGGATGATGACTACATAATTATCAAAAACTCAGCAGGAGTTCGAAACTGTTTCTAAACCCATGACCTTATATGGCTAGCAACAAGGAATACTTTCCAGAATGCTCAGTTTCTGGTCTTGTCTGTCTGTCTGTCTGTCTCGACAATACGTGAGTTGGATCGTAGATACATAATGATGCTTCATGCTGATGTATTCAAAAAATCGCTATAACCCTTCTAGCAGCTGAACCACAATTATCGCTCTGCAGCACTTTAGGCTGTGCAAGTGTGATGTGCATCATTAATCAGACATAAGTATGAACGACATCAACACTATGTAAAGATACTCCAATATAGATGGTTTTTAGATGCCCAAGCTTTTATGAAGGTCAAAAATTAAGAGACGTTGGATTTTCATATATGCATGCATAAAACAAATTCTGTTCCTTTATTTGTGATCCAAATCACATTTTGTTCAGACAGACGCTGAACTTTCTGAAAATTATTTTGATTTTTTTTGTCGGTTGAATTTTGATCTCCGTTTTTCATCACCGTCAAAAAAAATCTGTTTCTCAGACTTTGAACATTTAAATCTGTAAGCTGAAACATTCATCACTGCAGACACACTTTTAATCACTCGTTACTCGTTATTTACGTAAGAGGAACGTTAACAACAACGAATCTCTCAGATTAATAAATCCGCAACGCAAACATACTCATTCTACAGACATTTAATCGAGTTTTTTCTAGTGAACGCAGAATAGCTTTAATTTGGAAATGCTCACAATACTTCATCTGTGTATAGAAATGATTCTAAAGAATGCTTTATGTGTATATACGTACAATAGATTTATCTCACAATCGTCAGGTATTAAACATAGAAGGAGCTCACAACACGACTTTCAAACATAAGTACGATCATTTCAAGATTTTGAAAGTAAAGAACTATAGATAAGAAGATAAAAATATACTTGGGTGGCAAAAGAAATTATAGTTCCCTTCAAAATAGTCAAGAAAATTTCAGAAAATGTTCGAAGTTTGAGAATATTTTTTACTGTTCTCTTCAAAATTATGAATAAATATTGCGAAAAATTGAACTTTGATAATATTTTCTACCTGGTTCCTTCAAAATTATGAATATTCATAAATGTTTTGATATTTTGTATTTTGAGATTCTTTCCATATGAATATTCAAAAAAATTTGAGTTTTACGAATATTTCCTTCATAGTTCACCTAAATATTATGATAAAAATGTCCAAACAATTTATGAATTTTCACAAAAATTCTCACTTTAATAGATCATTATAACCCTGTGTAAAACAAATGTGAGAAACCCAGTAACAGAAAGGAGTCAATAAGGTAATATTGACATATATTCCCCTCGTTATCCCATAATTTTAGTGGGGAACTCCAGTAATTGATTTGGGATTTCAGGAAGATTTTACCTACTTATCGCCGTTAACAAACACACTGTAAATAGAAATCAATGTGTCATCTTTCATACTCTGACAGAGTTTTACATTTTCATAATTTTTTTGAATTGAGATTTTTTCTTGATGCAAGAAAATTCAATAAAGCATGACTTTGTATTTTTGGTAGTATGATATACATTTTTTTTTTACATCTTTTCATTTCAGATTTGCCATGACAGGCCATAATTAGCTTTGAATTCAATTCACTGCATAGTCAATGGTTGTGTAAGAACAATATTTTTTTTTAAATATGTTTTTTTTCTTTCAGATTTCCTATTTTTATATACAAGTTAATCCCAGTAAGGTCAATGTTTCGATATGCCATAATTAGCTTAAATACATCGTCAATGGTCGTGTATGAACAATTATTTTTTAATAATTTTCCTTTACTATTTCCGATTTCCTTAGTTATTTTTATGCCATGATTACCTGACAAAGCAAGTCACAGTCAATGATTGTGTCTGAAAATTTTTTTTTTTAATTTTCCTTTTTCATTTCCAATTTCCTGAGTTATATCATGCCATTATTACATGACAATGCTGCGAATGCAAGCAACTGTCAATGGTTGTGTATAAACGAATTTTTAAAAAATAAAGTATTCATATTTTCCAGATTTCCTGTCTTATATTATGCCATGATTACCTCAAAATGTAAGTCACTGCAACATCAATCGCAGTCTACATCCATAACATAATTTGTAAAATTAGTGTTTATATTCCAGATTTCTTGTGTTATACTCAAGTCCCTTCAAGGTCAATGTCTTGTACATCTCAAAAAATGCAATGAATATATAATTCAATCAGGAGCAGACAAACTGACAAAATGTCAACTTATTAAAGGAAACATAATTAACTTAATCATTGCTATTAAAACGCTCACAGCAAGAGTCATATAAATGCTAATTCTAGCAGAATAATGTCAAATATCCACAGCTAAAAGTTCAAAGTCAAATAAACTATAATTAGATATTATTTCCCAATATTTTTATTAATTCAGCCATGGAAAATACTCCTGACTTGGAGCCTTATCACTATACGACCGTTGTAAGTTTCAGACCAGAAGTGACAAAGCCTTATTCTCGGTAACAGGAGAAACACCCCCTGGACAAACGCCCCCGGACAAATGCAAGGCGTTTGTCCGGGGGGCGTTTGTCCTAGAACCCTTATTCTCATGATCTAAAAGCTCTGTCTCTACGAGTCACTAGACAAAAAGTTATAAAACCCTCAGGTCATGAGTATTGTGCAGCTGAAAGAAAGAGAATAATCGAATTATACCTACACAAATATAATTTATGAAAAATTGGGGAAAATAATGCAGATTTTGAATGTTTCCAACTCATATTTTGAGTACCACAGAACCATGACATGGATACTCAGACATGAAGTAGAACAACCAATGTATAAATCCAATATTTGTTGTTCAAGTGCATTCAGCTTGGCTTGTGTATAATACGAAGTAAATGACTCCTCTTGAGGTCTGTCTATCTATCATTCAGACTTTATTGAAGGTAAAATTTGCCAACACCATGACCCATTGTTGTAGATATTATTTTGGCAAGATGATATAGGAGGTGATAGGTATAAAGGTGTATAGCACCCGAGGCAGTACTACACATATGCACCCCTGGGTGGGGGGGGGGTTGAGCTTTCCAGTATTTTAGAGTACTTTTTATGGTTTTAAGTGCAATATTTTACTTGCTCTTTTAAATATAATAACCTAGTTACAAAGTGAGATGCAAATATTGACATTCAGTCATTTAAACATGATGATTTAGTAAAAGACCATTAGTTTAACGATTCATTTCACAGTTAACATACAGGCATATAATAAATCAGTAACAAAACTTCACTAAAACCACAACCTCTTCACACATCAAACTAGGTTATTTGATGACATTTTTTATGAGGTTTGGACCTTCTCTAGGGGAGGTTATGTTTTTGTATGTCTGTCTGTCTGTCTGTCTGTATGTATGTATGTATGTATGTATGTACGTACCTAACGTATGCACACACATACATAAGTACACATTTTGTATGTATGTATATGTCAAAAACTATATTCTAATCAATCTTGCTGCACATCTTCCTTATGTTAACGACAAGAACTGATTAGCTTTTACTAAACATCCTCTGAATATTAATGAGTCATTTGCATAATTAACAAACTTACATATTTGCATTATAACTTAAGTATGCCCAGTCCCATGTATAAATCATTGCACAGTCATTGTACCTCACCTTGGTGACAGGTTTGAATGATCTCAGCTGGTCACAACTGAGTATGTTAGATGCCACTACATGTATTCATGAACGGACATGGTGATATGTGTATAACCAATGCAGTTCTTTACCTTTGTGACAGGTTTGAATGAACTCAGCTGGTCATAGGAGAATATGTCAGATGCATGGTCGAACACAAAGTAACATTGTCAGGCTGAATAAACCGTTCAATTCTCCAGAATCACAAAAAAACACAAACATTTTTAACCTAACAAAATAATGACACACACACAAAAATGTGCTGTTGTGTGGAGTGCAGTGTACCTACTTGGCTTTGTGCATGATGCAGTGTGGTGCAGCACAGCAAGGGCGTTGTTTTTCTTGTATGAGGTATTACAGAGTTGGCATTCTGGTCATGATGTGTATTATCCAAACTTCCATGATCTGCTTCAAAATGGAAAAAACAAATACATAAAAAATAAAAAAGACATGCAAAATGAATAAACAATCAGAAATGACTGTACAATACAATACATGTATATGATTCAGTGCAATGTTGTATATAGGTTCTCAGGACACATGCAGAAAGCTAAAACATAAGTATACCAGTTCTGTTCGTGAATATACAACAGAATGTCAATAAATTTGCTCAATGGATTCTACGACAAAAAGTATATGAACTGGTAAATGGAATGAAATATCAGTATTTCTACATTTCATGGGTAATTCAAAAGATGAATTTGTTCCACCTTTTTACAACAATTTGCCAAACGTCTTCAATCATGACGATGACTTCCTTGCATGTGTTTGGTTTCCCATCTTTGCCCTTTATTTTCACTCTGCACTTGGAACAGAACTATACGTACATGTATTCACCAATATTTGTTCTTGTTCAGTTAATACAAAATATGAGTGACCTAAGGAGCCTTGCCACTACAAGTGAAAGACAACTTAAGAATCCCCATCCCATATGTTAAGACTATTTCTAGACAGAGAGGGAAATACTTCGATCATTTCTGTGCATGGAAAGTAATATATAATTTTGGGGTTATTTTGCCTGAAGTGTCACAGAAAACCAGTGATGTATATGCATGCTGTTGTGGCAAAGAAAGATCAGATGAATATTCTGTATTTTCTCTTTGAACACATCTCGTTGACTTGAATGTTGTATGACAGCTTTCAGTAGCTACAGAGTCTTATTACTGCACTGTTTTAATAGCTTTAAGGACATCTGACATCATAAATATGCAAATTACCACATACTGATGTGCTTGACAGCATATTACATCATAAATATGCAAATTACCACATGCTGATGTGATTGATAGCATATGACATCATGAAAACAGCATGCTGATGTGATTGACAGCATGTCATGAATATGTAAATTACCACTCACTGATGTGCTTGACAGCATTACATCATTAATATGCAAATTACCACATGCTGATGTGATTGACAGCATATGACATCATGAATATGTAAATTACCACATACTGAAATGACGAAAACACACTTTACATGACATATCACCCTAGTTTAATACTTAACAAACCTTGTTCTGACAAAGGTGAAGACGACAATTAACATACATATAGCTATTCTGAAGACATGAATTTATGAATTATTATCAACATAAGAAATACCTTGTATGCCAAAACTGTCAAATGTAGACTAAAACACTACCTGACGTTAGTAATGCTACACACCATGTAGCGTGCACAATACTTCTAAATATACCAAGTAACAAGCATTCGTAGACCAGGCCACATAAAAAGTCAGAAACAGATTACATTAACGTTTAATAGCTGTCATCGATATAAATGAATAAATCAATTCCATCCAGCTTAGCTGTCAGTTAAATATGACAAACTGAACCAAAAGATACTTCTATACTGTTCATTCTACAAAGCTAATAAAGAGACCATAAATGCCTTGCAAATATCATGAATACCTATATTATTTCATGACAAAGTTATCCGTTTTAATGGAGAATTGCTACCCCACTTTATGTAAACTCACCAGTTTTTTATCAAAAAACAAATATTTAGACTACCATTTTATGACAAAAATTTATCAAGTTTTGTATCCAATAACGTAGCTGCAATAATTGGAGTTCTGTTTTCATTTACAATACTTTTTAATTTTTTTTTATATTTTATTTTGTGTGTGACTCAACACTGTTTGTTTTACTGTTTATTTTCTTACGGGGTTTGCAAATAAAAAGAAAGGACTGACAGTGACATAGTGAAACTGCTACAGTACTGCATCTACTAATTATGGCAAGTCTGCAAGTCACTATCCCTCTTTATGTGAACTTGCCTGTTTAGGTTTCTTTCATTAAAATATCCAATACTATCACATTTCTACACTTTCTATCCAATAATGGCTAGCTGCTATCTTTATTGTAATGTAAACTCATGTATTTAATTTTCCTTGATCAAATTGCTATCAATGCCATGAAAGTTATCATTCTTTACACCAAGGGTAAAGTTAATGAGTTATTGATCTCACAACTGTGAAATTCTCAATCTATAAATTATGACTAGGTACATGGTAAAATAAATATACTTTTGTCACACTTCTTTCACAAAACGTGCATTGTCATGGACCATACTAATTTTCCACTCTTGCAGAAATGTGTCAGCAAACCACATACACCATCAGTATATTCCTGGAATTTTATTTCTTACCTGCATGTGATTGGAAATTTATTTTGTTAAGGCAGTCAACAAACACCTTCACTCTAGTTTTCAAAACCTTGGAAAATTTACATTCTTTGCCATGAAAATATACTTAAACAGATTTTGGAAGAAACCGCTCTACATAAGATAATTTATTTATTTATTCTATGTTGAACATACTTTGGTGACCATGAACCATTATTCATTATTCAGAAATGTACATTTAATAAGGCTCATGGCCTACAGTACTGAATAAACAATATTATTATTATATTATTATATGAAGTCATAGCACTAGTATAAAGACAAATCTATGTTTTTGGGCTTGTACAACTGAGACACTACACAGTGGGTTTTTTGTAAGAAACTGAACTATTACATTTGTACTATTATTATTATTATCATTATGTAAATTGACTTCTCAATCTAATTAATATGTAAAATAATCTCTGGCTCTGAGGTCATTATGTAAACTGACTCCCCAGGTCATTACATAAACTGACTTCCCAGGTCATTATGTAAATTGACTTCTCAATCTAATTAATATGTAAAATAATCTCTGACTCTGAGGTCATTATGTAAACTGACTCCCCAGGTCATTACATAAACTGACTTCCCAATCTAATTAATATGTAAAATAATCTCTGGCTCTGAGGTCATTATGTAAACTGACTTCCCAGGTCATTACATAAACTGACTTCCCAGGTCATTATGTAAACTGACTTTCCAGGTTATTATGTACACTGACTCCCCAGGTCATTATGTACACTGACTCCCCAGGTCATTATGTACACTGACTTTCCAGGTCATTATGTACACTGACTCCCCAGGTCATTATGTACACTGACTCCCCAGGTCATTATGTACACTGACTCCCCAGGTCATTATGTACACTGACTCCCCAGGTCATTATGTAAACTGACTTTCCAGGTCATTATGTACACTGACTCCCCAGGTCATTATGTAAACTGACTTCCTAAGTCATTATGTAAACTGACTCCCCAGGTCATTACATAAACTGACTCCCTAGGTCATTATGTACACTGACTCCCCAGGTCATTATGTACACTGACTCCCCAGGTCATTATGTAAATTGACTTTCCAGGTCATTATGTACACTGACTCCCCAGGTCATTATGTAAACTGACTCCCCAGGTCATTATGTAAATTAACTTTCCAGGTCATTATGTACACTGACTCCCCAGGTCATTATGTAAACTGACTCCCCAGGTCATTATGTAAACTGACTTCCCAAGTCATTATGTACACTGACTCCCCAGGTCATTATGTAAACTGACTTCCCAAGTCATTATGTACACTGACTCCCCAGGTCATTATGTAAACTGACTTCCCAAGTCATTATGTAAATTTACCTTTCAGGTTATCATGTAAATTGACCTTTCAGCTCATTATGTAAATTGAGGTCAATATGTAAATTGACCTTTCAGGTCATTATATAAACTGACCTCCCAGCAATCATAAATGTTCTTGTACGGATATAAACTTATTAAAGAACATCTTAAACAGAGTGAATTAACTTTTGTGGAGAATTAAAGGAGGACTGCGAGTGACACTGTGCACGAATCGTGACAAGCGATATCAGGTTCCAAACTATCCGACTAGGGAACAAATTATTGATGGCATGATGCTGAGTTCAGCGAAAAGTAAAACCCTACCTTAAGTACACTGTACAAGTATGACTTTGTATAAGGTTTCAATTTTCAATATTATCAATAAATTATTCCTAAGTTGTCTCTGATATGTAATAAATAGTCACTGCAATTGATGGAGAACAAGAAACTAATTACCAGAACAGTGTCGGTCGTAAATAGAAGATCTCAAGAAATATATAACATAAATACTCATAGCTAAATCAAATGGTACAGTCAAAAAGAGAAAAACTGGTTTTATTACTCTTCAAAAAATGAAATTATACGCATATATTTTGAATATTTGATTTCTTCTAATTCTACTCTATTTTGAACATATTTTGTGATATTATATTCAAAATACTTCAAAAAAATATTTGTTTTCTGGCAAATTCAAGTATATACATTAATTTTCAAAATCACTACATAAAATTCTTCGAATATTTGTTTTTTGGTATGCTCACGTTTATTACATTTCAAATATTTGTACTAATTTTTACATCCGAAATCACTACACAAAATTCTTTGAACTTTTGTTTTCTGGCGATTCAACGTTATTATATTCGATTATTTGCTATTTTTTACATCCAACATCATTACACAGAATACATCCACTATTTGTTTTCTGGCATGTTCACGTTAATTATATTTTGAGTATTTTGTTTTAATTTTTACAGCCAACATCACTTCACAAAATTCTTCGAATATTTTCTTTCTGGAATATTTGTAGGGATATTTGTTGTCTGGAATATTCAAAGATAATTTTATTTTCAACATTTGTTTTCTTGCATAAAGAAGCTGAAAATGTAACATGTCATGAATTTCTGACAGACACAAGACCATCTTTTGTTGATTACATGCAGTTACAGCATACAATGGAGGATAAAAAGTAATTTTCATTTGTCCATAATTCCCTCAGGAGCATGTAAAAAAAATTGGACTATTAGAGAAATTTTCATTTTCCTCATGTAAACATTCTTCTTCACTACGAGGAATAATTCAAATAAAACTTTTCAGGCGTTCACACTCGTTAGAATATCATCTCTCCGAGGCTTTGATGTAGAGAAAGTAAATTATATGCAAGGATCCAGGTGTGAAAACAAGAGGCCCTGTCTCCTGGGTTTTTGTGTAATAAAAGGAAGTGCCAACAATCTTGCTTATGCACACAATATGGTGAAAATTACTATATTGTGCTAGATATTACGTCAAAATCTAATTCACAAGGTCTGAATAAAAACTCGAATTTAATGACTTACTGTGAATCAGTCTATTTTGGTTTCCATCAATGTAGCCATTGATGCAAAAACGGGTAATTTTGTTTGACTTCTACCTCAGGCTGGTTTACTCATATTGTAGCTTAGTATTTGAATTCTCCATCTGTCTCTGACATTTTAACTGTCGTCTGACGTACTTGTCTACAGCTGATAATATTAAAGCAATGTTTATGCTATAGGAGCTAGGTAAAAAGGTAAAATCTTCCCAGTTCAAAAATCACTTACAGTGTTGTTGCATGTAACTACCAAACTGAGTGATTTTTAGGGCAGTATTAACAGTCACAACGCAACATTAGACTTACTCAAGTCTACAGGATTTTTTCAAATAAAATGAAAAATTCTTTGTTTTTGAAAGAACACAAATGTGTTCTTTTGTATGAAATAAGAACCTAAGTGAGTGATTGCAAAAAACAGTTGGGTGAACACACAAGCCCAGACTACAACTAGTTACTGGGTAAAAATGAAAGAGCTCTTTTCTTGACGGTTGGATGTAAAGCTGCGCAAAACTTGAACTCTGACTGTGAGAGCAAAAAGAGACCTTGCGCAAGTAATGCACAAATATGCCTTAGCGGGAACACTGCTGAGAAGTATGACTATCTTTTACTGAATTCTCTAAGATTTATCAAATGTGACTGGAAACCCTAACAAGAGCTTTCATGTACATTAGCTGGGGTTGAGTATTCCATGAAATGTAACTGATACTGTCTTACATACATTTGTATCTTGTAGTCTAATTTTAAAAAATTGATTTTAGTTTGTTTGGTTTTTTGAAATACTTAAGAAAGTATCTTGATTCCCTTTTCTTTAAGTTTGATTTTTTACCAATAAATTTAACATTTTTCTCTGAAACTGATGTTAATAAATGAAGGAATTTTGGACTAAAAATGCAGGTGATAATAAATGAAAGAATTTTGGACTGAAAATGCTGGTGATAATAAATGAAAGAATTTTGGACTGAAAATGCTGGTGATAATAAATGAAAGAATTTTGGACTAAAAATGCTGATGATAATAAATGAAAGAATTTTGGACTAAAAATGCTGGTGGTAATAAATGAAACAATTTTGGACTAAAAATGCAGTAAACAGTATGTGGCACCTTCGACTTAGAGTGGTTTTACCCATACGATCTATTCCATTTCACGAAAACATCATTAATTATACATGAACAATACTAAGATTAATTCATCGTGTTCAACTCTATCAGAAAATAGAGTCATCTGTGAAAATTATCACCAGTTACTAATTAGGTAGCAGATGACATTAATTCATCATCACCTCCAGGGAAATATCAATCTTAGCATATCATCTAATCACCTCATTTATGTGTTGATATTGTCGAAAACCCCTGGTTATGGTACAAATATTGGTTTCTTCATTAATATAAATGGGAGACCCTACAACAATACTTGTAACTACCTGTAATATTGCGGGGGAGGAGTTATGGTATGGCTTATGGCTTCTTCACTAAGTCATAAGTTGATAACAAAAACTCCTGATAATATGGGCGGGGGGGGGGGGGGGGGGTATGGTGGCTTCTTCACTAAGTCATAAGTTGCTAAAAAAAAAAACTACTGATAATATTGGGGGATGGAGGTGGGGTGGGAGGATGGGGTGGGGTGTCTTCTTCACTAACTCATAAGTTGCTAAAAAAAAACTCCTGATAATATTGGCGGGGGGAGTATGGTGGCTTCTTCACTAAGTCATACCACATGTCTAACTATCAATATTACTGGGGGAAGGGAGAGGGGGTTATGGTAAAAAATATTGGCTTCTTCAAAAGCAACATTCGACCCTACAACAAATACTTGCTGAAAAACTTGCAGTGAGATTTATTTATATGGATATATTCATAGTAATAATACACCAATAGGAAACTAACACTGTGTCATCAAAATTCCAATAACCAAGTTGTTAGCAACTTATTTATATTTGTATTCTATCTGCATGGTAGTTGCAAGAATGGCTCCTTTTACAACAAAATTCACTCCCACTCAGTTATTATTTTTGTAGCATAATATTTAACCTTCAGGGTATTTACTTGTACATCAGCTTTGCTGATCTTCTTTTAAAAGTGAAACCCCAAAAATATACGCCTAAACAATGTTTTTGCTAAGGTTGGGGAACTCCTATAACAGAAAGGTGGCAATGGATAAAAAAAAGTGGCAGTGTTTCTAAAGAATCTATCACGTTTGGGAATCTCTGTAAAATGACATGGGAACCCCTGTACATTTTACCTATGCTGCCCTCAGCAAGAACACTGTGATATTCTTGCAAGCTGTACTGAATATGCCATCTTTGCAAATCCTCTTCATACATACATCACTCAACAGCACATTATGATTGTTACATCAGCCATATACAATCACATAATAACCTGATATCATACTTGAGTTCGTACACATACCACTACGCAACACATTTATAATTGTCTAACAGCCTTTTACAATCACAAAACACCCACTTCCTGACTCTACTCCTCATTACAAAACCTTAGTGGGGCTCTGAAATATACTCGACTGTTCACCATGTTGCCAATGGCGATAAGGTTCCCTGCGTCTTGGAAATGAAAAGAAAGCCATACTATATCAAACAAACACACCAACGTTATATTTCACATCTACACATTTAAATCTAAGATCCTCTGGGAAATTTTTAGAATATTAATGAATACATTTCCGCAATACCGTTCCCACTGCATTTTTTTTTTCAAACTGAGCAAAACATTATCATTTTTCTTAAGGGGAAACCACAGGTACTATACATACTTTCAAAATATTATAACATCACATGAAACTTTGGTTAAATTGTAAAAGGTTCTGACAAACACACATAGATGCATGACAACCCAAAACCACACACACACACACACACACACACACACACACACACACACACACACACACACATGTAGATGTACGACAATCCAAAACCACACACAGAACTGAAAAGTGTAATTTGTACAGACCTTGGCAATACTGATCATGACATTATGCTCAACATTCAATTCAGTTTCGATGGTCTTTATTTACTGTCATCGAAAATTACATTTTTGCAATTAGGGTCAATGAATAGAATCATTTAATTCTAACAGATCCATAAATGAGAATACGCCAAGAATGTATTCAGTAACACGTAATGGAATTTTTGCTAAGCTTTGGGAATTCCAGCATTGGAGGGTATGGGGTGGGGTGGGGGTGGGGTAGGGGGTGGGGGTGGCAGTCAGGTAAAAGTGTTGCTTTCCATACTTTGCATCATTACAAGTTTCTGGGGAACTGCAGTAACAAGCACTTCTGGGAACTGAGACAGATTTTGTCAACTTTGCACTGTAATTCTCAGAATTTTGAGGAAACACACCTTGCAATATCTATATGTATAGCATTTTAAAAAGATCTCTGTCTGTAACTGGACTTACAATTGCTTTCATAGGAAATAAAATTTACATAAACTGTTTTCCAGGAAAAAAAAAATTTACATAACACATACTACTAAATTTATGTGAATAATGTGTAGTAATACTATTATGGAAATATAAATTTACATAACAAATGTATATGTAAATGAATGTATATGCAAATATTATGATTTGCATAACAAATGTTATGTAAATGAACATACTGTTTATGTAAATTATAATCCTGCAAAACCTCTGGGATCGAAACACATCATGTTAAAGGGGTACACCAACTTTGGGTTCTGGAAAGTCATTTCATGTAGACACATCACATAAAGGGCGCCCCGTCATGGTGTACCTTACAGACTAATAAATTTCCAGCGACTACAAAGAAACACCAAATCAAAAGTCTATTTCACCTTCATTGTTTGAATAGTGGTCCACTGTTGTGTCATGGGACTTAGCAGACATGCACATGTATTAGGTGAACAATTAATATTCATGACCTGAAGGTAATTAGCACCTATCAGTGTTTTTGCTAAGGTCTTGGAACCCTGGTAACAAAGAAGGGAAAGCTGATAAAATTTGCAAAACTTTCTAAACTACATGTATGTACCATAATTTTAGTTAGGAACCCTGGTAAAATGACTGAGGAACTCAGGTAGATTTTACCTACTTACTACCCTCAACAAAAACACTGGTAGGGAACCCTGGTAAAATGACAGGAGAACTCAGGTAGATTTTACCTGCTTACCATTCTTAACAAAAACATCAGTAGGGAACCCTGGTAAAATGCCTGTGGAACTTACATAGATTTTACCTGCTTACCACCCTAAACAAAAACACAGACCTAGGAGTAATGAATATTTATGTTTCAATGAATACATACGCATGTCTGCTAAGTATGTCAAATCATGAAATGACTCTCCACAACTGAAAAGTTTATGAAAATAACTTCGTTTCCTGGAGTAGCGTTGCCCTCTCATCAGGATAGCCTCAGACATGAATAAATTCAGATGTGCATTGAAATGACTGATTGCATCGCCAGTCACAGGTCAATGTAAGTTTATTATTTCCTGCCTAGTGAATTGATCAATCATACATGAAGCAAAGAGACAGGGAAATAACTGTTTATAAACTAAATCTTGGTCACCACTTAGAGGCCTCTCTTTGTCATGAAATTCAGGTACATTATTGAAAACATATCGTGTGTCCTTTGTTCAATCAAATCAATGAAATACCGTGGGGAATTCTAGTTGGTTTTTGAGGAGGTGGGTGTTATTTTCTTCTAATATTCTATTCATAACATTTTAGTAGTTAATAATACTGGAACACTTATTGGTTCATTATACTGAAATCTCGTAAAAAGCGAAAAGACATTTTCCTGTCAGTTCAATAAAACTTGGGGTACTAAGGCCAGTGAGAGGGGTGCCACTGGCCAGATCTGGTAGGAGTGTGAGGCCAATGCTGTCAACCCCAGATCCCATTTTAGACTCATTTTGACCAAAAAGAACAGTTTTATATTGTCTTTTTAAGTTGATGTCAATATCCACATCCACTATTTCTGGCGAGACTTCACAATTTTTGCAATTTCATAATTTTTTTCTCGAATATGTAAAAAATAGTTTAGGGTCAGCAATGAAAAACTAGGTGGGGTCAGGTAACCAGAACCACATAATTTTTTTTATAAGGCCTTCAATAATGTTCTCTGTCAGTGTCACGAGCAATTAGGCCAAATGAAAAAAGTTGTTTCGTTCCAGTTACCCAACCCCATCTAGTTTTTCACACTGACCCTAAACTTTTTTTTATGTATTCAAGAAAAAGAATAATAAAATCACGAAAATAGTGAAGTCTAGCGAGAAATAGTGGATGCAGAAACTGAAATCAACTTTTAAAAAAAGACAATATAAAACTGTTCTTCCAATCTGTAATGGCTGTACATCTGATGGGAAGAAACCAATAACACAGAGACTATATGGAAAACAATGAAAAACATAACTACCTGAACTAGACACTCATATATGAAACAAAAAATAATTTTAAAAAATAAAAATAAAAAATCTGCCTACCTATTCTTAAATTGAATGTAATCGGAACCACACAATTTTTTTTACACCTTACACAAGTGGACCAATGCTAACACCTTTCAGAAAAAAAAATATGACAAAATGATTTCATTTCTCTTTTTCAGTATGCCATGATATGTGGTAGTTGCCTTGTCTGGAAATACTAATCCCATGTCAGGGCTTGAAATTAACTTTTTTCTTTGGCAGTCCTTGTGAGCTACCAATTTCAGAAATTGGTAGCCCAAGGATTGTGACCTGTAGTCCCATATTCCAGAACAAATTTCCTCTATTGGAAATATATGTATTATCAAAATACCTTCATGTCCATAAATCTTCCATCTTCATCACATAATCAGTGGTAGCCTGAGTGGGCTACCAGCTGCAAATTATGGTAGCCCCATGACAAGAATTGGTAGTCTGTGGGCATGGGACTACTGTTAATTTCGAGCCATGCATGTATTTTTAATGATATGGCTGCTAGAACAGAGTAATTCTACTTTGAACATGTGCATTCTTTCATAGATGCAATGTGCAGGTATTTCAAAAGGACTCATTCAAACACAAAATTGATCAGTATATACCTCTCAAAAGAAAGCAAGGCTTAGTCAAGGAAAAGCAGACAACTCCTTGGATAAATTTGTCCATTCATTCAGGCAAATGCATAGACTACTCATCACAATATCAGTATCCAACTGTGATAAATCGTAAAATCTTCAAGTAATTTACTACACACTTCCACAAGAGAAGTAAACTTGGAGACTAACTTTGAAACCAATACTAGTAATCTATCAACATCTATATAAACATTTCTATATTTTGTCAAAAAACCTAATTATCTATTTTGTGATCTTATGAAAATTTTATTTTATGTGGTTTTAATCTATCTTAAATTTTGTCTTGCCAAAATTACATTATGTCTATCTTTACACACTCAGACTTTCTCAAACACATTGTCTTTATGAAAATATCATTCGATTACATTAGCTATTTTAAACAAATTGTTATTTCAACATTTACCCTAATACATACAAATTTATACATTTCTTTTGTTAATTTTCCAGTCAATTCTAAAATTTTGTTATTTTTAGCATTTACACTAACACTACAAATGTATACACTTCTTTTGTTAATTTTTCAGTCAATTCTAAAAATGTTATTTTAACATTTACCCTAACATACAAATTCATACTTTTCTTTTGTTAATTTTTTAGTCAATTCTAAAATTTTGTTATTTTAGCATTTACACTGACATATATTTTACACATTTTAGTCCTTAAATATTCATATATATATTTATATTTTAACTATCCAATCAGAAGAACTGTTCTAATATTCAATCTCTTCACTAGTATGCAAAAAGATGTTTTTATAGGAACTGGATACACCTTTAAAGGATGCTACAAGAAAAATTCATAATTATCTCATTCATTTCATCAATGTCACCCACTACTTTCTTGTGTCTTACGCCGAGTCTATTTGTCTACAAAGTCTGTCTCGTCTTCTTGACATTTCGGCAATCGCGAGAGATCAAAAGAGATTTTCAAGATGCTGGTTTATATGTGATCAAGTATACGGATTAAAACGACGCAACACCTGGTGGCAATGCCTCAGGGACAATACAGATAACGTCATAAACACCGCCGCGATACATGATCTACATAGCATGTATGAATGTTGTAAATGCAAGTCTCAAGAACTGCGCCTTCTTCGCCAGACGTCTACACAGTATTTTGCTTTCATTTGCCACACCCACTTCCAAATGACAACAATAAATAAATAACGGTGTGAAACCAGTCGGGGTACCAACAAAAGCAAACGCATAGAAAACCCGACTTCATTTGGCTGATCGAAATCCGCTAAAGGGAATGAAGCATGTCAAAAAAACCATTGTTATTGTTTGAGAGAAAGTTGCGTTTCATTACTAAACCAATCGATCGTATGCATTTAGCATTCACTATAGATACTCGTACTCGGCTGGCTAGGTCACAAAAAATGACAATCACAGTATTGAGCGAGGGGCTTAAAATTCAAGTTCATGGATGAAAATGGAATATTTCACCTAACACCGTTGCGGTTTCATCGAACTTTAAAAAATTCTTCGTCATTCAAATGCGCACATCTCACAGAAGCTGTGAACGTTTGACATGACAAACGCGACAAGCAAATGTCATTCATTGCACATCGAACACATAACGTTACACATCACCAAATTCACAGCACGTTCAAACGCAAAAACAAAATAAACAAAACTCACTCACCGGTTTAAAGATTTCAACTTCTACGGATTTCTTCTTTGAGTTACGCAATTCTTGAAGCTTCTATAAGGTTTAGTTTTATCGTAGCTTTAAATTACCAATTTCAAAGTAATTTCGCTGTCAATTTTGTCTGACCGATTTTACGTGAAAATGTATGTTGTTTGATGATGACAGTGTCCCGGTCACAATGCAAACGTCAGAAGTGCTCCAAATCCGCCTCGAATAATCATACATCGATATCCGAGCCCCTTGTTAGTTGCTTTATCGTGGAAGGAGATACGACTACGCACTATAATATCCTAAGCTGGAATCTGTCCCGATCTATCAGTAAATGTAGGAAACTCTGAAAGCAGGTTATGTCTAAAGTGCAACTAGCTCAGCTCAGTAGTAGCAGGAGGATATCGCCAGCCTCGTTTTGACACAAATTGAAGATTTTTCCGAGATAATTTGGACGATACTATTACGATGAGGGGGTTTACAATTTAAGCGACTACACACGTTTCTACACTCCAGAAATTGTATTTCGAAATAACCTTTCCGTATAATAATGTGTGTAGTTTTCCATGCCTAAATCAGATACCGTTATTTTATTTGTTTTTATTCAACAAACGTGCTACTGGTACCAGTATGTTTTGATCGAGTAGTTAGCAAGCCACATATTTTTCAAACCAAATATTTTATGAAAATGTACCTCAGCCCTCGTCACCTTTATTAGCGATAATTCCTGTGTGTCTGAGTACATAGACTCATGTGAACTACTCGTAATACAAACTGACTAGACGAGATTGTTATACCGTAAATGTTCACCTTTATATCCGGTCCTTTGTGTAATTTGTAAACAAAACGCACCTTTCGCTATTTGCGCGTTCAGAATATTTTGGCCGGGTCGTCATTTTGTTAGGCAAGTTACAAATTCTACGTTCGCTGTCCAACAAGGAGGGCGACGTTCACTCTGTGAAATTCCGACATTAACACGAAATATTTAGATTTAGCTGCCGAAGCTCAAATTCGATCAGTTTGCCCAGAATTGTTTCGAACACTTTCTCTGTGGACTTATTAGCGCCAGCAGCGAGTGGTTGCTAGACAACCAAGCCTAAATATCACACCCTTTTCCAACAATTGCAATATAATTTATTTACACACTTTTTGAGTGTCTGTTTGTGTGTGTATGTGTGTTTGTGTGTGTGTCTGTGTGTCTGTGTTCGAGGTTTATTTTCGTATCTGAGTAAAAATAGCATTATTAATATCATGAAGTATTATTATCCAAAGTGTAAAGATAACCAGATTCATACATATTAAATTTTTAATTTTCTCTCACTTCCTATGAAAGGCTATTAATAAAATCTTATCTTTCTTGTATCGAGTGTAATCTTGACAAATTAATAATCGTTTCTATTCAATATCTACATCAACGATCTTGAATTTATTAATTCACGAGTTGATGATAACTGGGCAATGTTTCATTATCTTGCCTTGTTCAATCACATCCGGGTCCTATCGGCATTCCCTCTCCACCCCGACGGAAAGTTCTTTTCATCCTATTGTCCAAACAGGTTGGTTACTTTTTATAATACAGCCCTCTATTCTCGAATTCTCCAATGCCCCCTCCTTTCCCCACCCCCTCTCAATTTTAAGCCACCATCATCTTGAAGTAATTCAAGCGAAAGAAGTCTTGACAATGTCAATGTTATTTACAGTGGCAACATGGACGAGACGTGTGTATTCTTTTTGAAGTTTTCATTAGCGGTAATAGAGGCCCGACCTAAAACAACGTCACTGGACCAAATACTATATTTTCCTACGGATGATTTTTTTTCTACATGTGAAACCTAGTGGACAAGTCCGCATTTGCAACTCATTACAGAAATTAATATATAAATTTTAAACAAACTGGGTAAAAGGCCCTGGTAAAAGGCAAGTCATCACTTGTAATCACAAGTAAACGCAGATAATCAAACTATTAGTTACGGTCAATAATGGGGAAGCGACAGAAACACAAAGTGTGTGTGACGCATCGGTTACTTTCATTCTAATACCTGTGCCTAGTTTATTTACAACTCACTTCTATATACAAAGTTTTGACACGTAATGGTATCACTATTTTTATCATTTTTTTTATTATTTACTTCTTTACTTTCTATTGCAATTTGATTTTGAGTAACAAACACGGAGTTGGTCTAAGCTGTTTTACACAAATTTCTTTTTACAGTAGAAAACCCACATTATATACTATGTACAACGCGTGGTCCATCTTGACTTTTCAAGCCCGCAGTGCACAGTGTTCATCCGTTTCCACAACACGCACGGTGATACGAATGGGAGCTAGATGCATAAACTAATCAAAGCACTGAAGGTACTGATGGGTATCGCATAATGAAATATTGAAGGTAATTGTCAACCCTTTACCTGTAATCACTCTAAAGGTCCAAAACCAGGGTTGAGGGTGGAACAATAGGTACGATTCCCGACGTATTAGGTTGTTGTTGAGTAGTCCCAAATTATGTAGCTGTACATTAGTAAGTCCTGACAAACATTTGCTGTTGTTTAGGTGTGAGCCATTGACTGGTAATGACTGGCATTTTCCCCTACTTGGTAGCAACCTCACCTACAATTGTATGGTCGGGTGACTATTTTTCTACCCTGGCGTAACCAAAGTCTCTTCGTCACGGTGTATGGTTGACTGTTTTTCTACCTTGACGTAACCAAAGTCCACAGTGTTAATAATAACTTAAATTTGAAGAACAGCAAATGCACACTAAACCAAAACTGTTAAAAACGGCCCAGAGGTAGTCCTGCTTGCAGACGGTGTACGGGTCTAGATTACTGACATGACCCTCAGCACCGACTTACTCCGTATGCAAGTAGGGCACTAGCCCGCCCAGAGGCAGATAGCTGACTCTCCCTGGACGGTCCCTAGGCCCTCTTGAAGTAAAATATATGTTTTCTCTGGCGATATTGACGGTCTATTAGCCTTTTCTATGTGACTGATCGCATGTATGGTGTCAACAACATTCGAAACTTCAATCAAATTTCAACAATTTCTGAAGTAACATATACACATGAACATAATCAACAGGATTTACATTTATGTATGTTGGGTTATGAGTATAAGTTAATAAGCTCAGGGTAAGCTTACTCGTTTACGGGAGTCTGAATACACGTCCTGGCTGGCTGCCATGCACCCACGTTCATAGTTTACTGGCCTGTGTATATCTCAATCGTTTTGTGACTTGTTATTTCCCCGTTTTAAACTCGATGACAGAGGTTTGTTATATCTCAAAGTTACGTGTTGCACTTACGTGATTGGTTAAGGACCTTCTAACCTTAGAAGTTAGATCACTATTCATGAGCAATGCGGTACCTGGGTACCCTTGGCGGAAGGATACACAACGTGCATTGTAAAGCGATTTTTCACATGACCCCCTTCGCGTTGGCAAAAGGTGAACTGAAATGAATATAATCATACCTTGATTGACGGTACCCACTATAAAAGAAGAGTTTGAAATAATTTAACTTGAAACGCCAAAGTGGGCGTAGTGTTGTTACTTTTTTCAAGGCGCAAAAACACACTTTTGTAGTACTTCGGCTGACAGTAGATAAAAGAAGGCTGCGGGGAAAAAATTCTCCCAGGCTGTGAATGCTGCATTACAACTCTGGCCACAGGGCACTCAGGTTTAGTTAGTTATGTTTACGAAAACAAACAAAATAAATAAATAAATAAATACAAGCACACAATAAATAAATTAATACTGACATCAACAAGCGAGCAATTACAAATCATTATCAACTACAAGAATTACTACTACTGTTTTCCTTTCCACATATTTACTCATAAGAAGCTACAGTACAGCACAGAGCTATCCAAACAATACAAGTTTGGAATTTGAAGGAAAGAAACCAGCCATATATATGTAATATCAAGAGGGATATCATCACCCAAGCGGCTGCTTATACAAGTGAGATGAAACATTGTAATCTCTGTTTAACTGAGAAACTTTGTATAATCAATGCTGAAAAGAATATATTACTGAACAAAAAATCCGAGCTTGTCTCGAAATGTCGCCTTGAAGGCATATACTCGCTCACCACCTAAAGTAAAACCAATAACTAACTAAGCCTGAGTGCCCTGTGTAACAACAAACCGAGAGTATATTTCATCCTTCAGGTTGTCTGGCAGAGATCAGAGATATCGAAGCTCGCCCCCGCGCGGTCGGAAATGTTTGAATGCGTGTAGTCTGAAAAAAACATCCTTTCAACTAGTACTGGGGTATTCTGTATTTTTTCAGATATCTAGGTGGCCTAAAGGGAATCAAAAAGGTTCCGTGTCAATGGAGTATTTCATTTTGAAGGGATTATATACACCCATGAAAGAGGAATATAGATATCTCATAATACAAAATATTAACGTTGTCTGTAGACGATATCAGCCCCAGGGGGTACTCCCATAGAAATGGTATATACGAATGTAACGCGGTTTTGAACCCCCCCCCCCCATTTTTTCGACTCATGTAGACTTTTAAGTCTTGAATTTTTAAAGAATTATGTAGAGGTTTGACCCACCTGTTTGAATGCACGTACGACTTTTTACCCCATGTTTTGAACAAGGTTGTTTCCACGGGTTGTTTTCAGTCATCTTTATCCCCCCCCCCCCCCGGGCAGTCAATGAACTAGCGGTGACTGTAGCATGCACGTGTTACGTGAAAGTGTATCTGATTCATTTGACTGTTTCTGTAGATTTTTGACCCCTACTTTTTGAATTTTTGTAGAGTTTGTGGTTATAATTTTTGTCCACCCAGGGTACATATATACCCATTACCCACCCGAGTAGCCCCCCTCCCCGGGGGATATCAGCCGAAGACCGATCTCGATGCTTTCACATGTGAGTCTCACATAGACGTCTTTCCCCAATATGATGCAATGTATACATGATATGTCATACAAAAGACAAAATATTCACATTTGTGATCAAGAAGATACACTTGCTGGTCTGTTCAATTGCAATGAATGATTGACAAATAGTGTCTGGTCAGGTTCTGCTTCGAATAATATACAATTATGTACGGTGCCTACCTGTAGACTTGGATGACTATCTCTACTACCACTATTCAGCTATCCTAACTGATATTTGCTTTTCTGAATTTTCACTCGTTCTTTCGAAATTCAAAATATCAATTATTAGGAACAGCGGAATAATGTAGTAGCATTAGTCCTTCAAGTCTACAGGTAGGCTAACATGTACGCTTCCCAACCAGAGATTTTACCACCTGTCTCTCCAAGTATCTATGTTTCGTCTTTCAAAGCGACACTAGACCAGCACTATCTGTGTATTCCCTTGGGGGGGGGCGATCTTTTTGTAAACACAGAGTATTATTTTAAGACACTAATTATGCATTTTGACTACTGGTATATGTTTTATTTCCACCAGTCACATAATGTTGAGTACTTATTCGTCAGATAGTAAAATTTGATTTTATTTGTACTTTTTGACTGGAGGTGGGAGGGGGACTTCTGTGTGCTTTTAAAGGTAGAAGACAACACAAGAGGTATCGTCATATTTGGTTGCATTTCATTATAGATCCTTACTTAATGGCATATGTTTATGGTGGCTTAAGAATGGACTTTGTAGATGCACATAAATAGATAGATGGCATGTTAGAAAACTTGTGAAGGGAAACTGAGAATGACACTGATCGATATAACGGTCTAATGTAACAGGTGATAATAGACATTGGCAAGGTAAATCGTTTCAATCAATGCCAACCGTTACTATAACATGTTTATCCTAGCATGTCTATCGCAACTGTCGATAATTTATCAAATGTGTGACAGTCATCCTCAGTTTCCCTTCATCAATTTTCCAACATTCCATCTATTTTACGTGTATCTACAAAGTCCATTCTTTCAGCATCATACCTGTATTCTCCACCACGTATTAATACTGATTCTAATCAGACTTAATTACCAAGCTCCGTTGGGAGGTACTCCAGAATCTAGGAACAGTGACACTAGATACAATGAGTCCGTTTAACGTAGTTTATTTATGAAGAACGAAGGATGTGCAAAAGCACCTGTCTGCAGCGGAGATATAATAGCATTCTTTCTTTACAGGGATCTGGATCTTAACTAACTAACTGACTAACAGCAAGTACTAGCTTACTCCACCCAGATGCGTAAAAGAAAAGAAAGTCGTCTGCACCAAGGGATACATTCCCAGATAATTATCTTGTTTATTCAGCAAACGTACCTATATTGTCTCTTACAACACTCATGGCCACTCTCAAAACTATCCCATCGTCTCCTATCGTTTATACTAATTACAGACTTTCTTCCTTGTCTGTGCACTAATCGACTAAAATACGGTTGCCAACCACAACATTCGATAAAACCACAGACAAGATAAAACTTATAATTTGAGGTGACATTGATTATAGCCGGGTCTAATATAATAGGTGATGATTATAGATATTGGCAAGGTAGACATTTCAATTAATGCCAACCTTTACTATAACAAGTTTATCTTAGCATGTCCAAGGCCACTGTCGATAATTTATCAAATGTCAGCCATAGTTTTCCTTCATAAATTTTCTAACATTCCACTGATCTATTTAATGTGCATCTACAAAGTCCATTCTTCAGCCATCATTCAATTATTACCTATACCAGGCACAAACTGACTTTATAAGCCTTTTACTCAATAAAACCACATTCCAGAATAATATCGACCACTGTACAATGCCTCGTTATGGTACAGGTGCCTTCATATTATAAAATTTCTGGTTGATTAATTAATCAAAGTCTATCCCATTACGAATGCACGATATGATCTGGGTTATTTCGATCAATTCTACCCCTTCTCAGTCGACCGTACTCGAATTTCACACCTCTCACTGACATGTGCGTTGCAAAGTTACTCGCACCAACGAACGAATAGCTTCGTTGACGGCACCAAAAATGTATAATCCACTTGGACACATTTGTATTTTGCTTCGGGCAAATCGATCTTTTTTAGGTCGTCTCGGGTTTTTCCTGAAATGTTATCGAACTTTATGTTTTCCTTATGATGATAACGAAATCTGTTTATAGCTGGAAACGTTTGTATTTATACACAAAAGCGTCCCGACTCTACAGCGTGAACACCTATACAATGGTTCAAGAGGTGTGAAGCCTCTACACGGTTGTAAATTTATTTCCTGCAATGTGTTGTCCCAGGGTACAGCATGCATGTTCTGGGCCAGATCTGCCCATTTTTATAGCCGTATTCTAGAGATGTCACATGATGCAAGGTTGGTAGAAAGTACTTTCCTGGATTTCCTGAAGCACAAGAAATGCAGCTAGCTAAGATGAAATTAGTCTCAAGTGTGTTCCCATTTATATAAAACTTGTCCAAAGTTTGAGTGGGATTCTGAATGAGAAACTCTTTTTAAGCTTGTTGAAGTATACATATTTTAGTTAGTCCAATGTAGATTCCATTATCGTTCAATGTCCTTGAAAAAAGACACCACAGTTGAAAAGTTGGGGTTGCTTTAATAAATATTGTTTGGTGTCACTTGAACCTGCATTTCTTGAGTCTGAATTTAAGAATAACAGTTACCTGTCACAGAAATGGATTGTCCTCTCTTACTATACAACGAGTAATTTGGACTCTAGAGGGCGCTATATATGTTCACCATATTATCATACGGATGCACTCTGGCTGTATTTCTTGATGCACACACCTTCATACACACCTACAAACAAACACACACACACACAACTATTTCAAAAACAAAAACATCAGGCAAACATAATAGTAATACTTATAACCAATATAATTTTTACTTGAAAAACTTTGAAAAGAAAAAATGTTCAAAATACAACTAAAATAAATCATTAATTTCAACTTCTTTGCAAATTTTCCTTGTAAATTCACAACTGTGGCTAAATATGCTGTTATGTCATATTTGCTGTTGCAGCTGATCATACATGTACTGTTATGCTAAATTCTATGCTGAAGATGACGGTTATCTGTACACAACATATTTCATTAACTGATGACTGCTTGGATAATGTGTAAAAAAATTTCATCAATTTTTTCTTGTTCTGTAGATATACATTTACTTACTGATAAAGGGGCGTATTTATTCTCTGCAGATACTGTTTGTTGCATATAAAAGTCTTTTCTGGTATTCTAAGACTGCGTATACTTTAACTACCACTTGCTATTGGCAAAACCCAAACTTGGTACTTAGGCATAACTCAAATGATTCAATGACGTAATTTAGTATATGTCAGTCAAGAAAACCTGAATTATACCATCAAGACTGCCAGAAGTACTACTACTATGTGTGTGTGTTAAGCAAAATGTTCATTTTAAGGCCAATAAAAAAAAGAATTGTTTCTGGTCAGCACGTGCATCACTTAAATACCCTAATGTCAGTCTTTTTTTTCATGGCTGTCCAGTCCATGCAGTCTGCAGATCCGGAGGGTGAGGGGGGGGGACACAAAAATAACCCTCCCTACTTCAGTGAAGCCGACTGCAGAGCCAATCATGAACATGCAAATGACATCTCCCCCACATACACACTTGCTGTAAAGTACTATATAAAAAGAACAGTAACTGCTATATATAGTAGATTGAGTGACAGGTTTGTTGAGAATAAAAATAAAAATTCGCATTGTTGCACCACTTTAGACAAACTGTCCTGACCAGAAACAATTCTCTTTTCTTTCTTTTTTGGCCGAACTGATAATTAATTGTATCAAATTTTACTAGGGTAAAGTTCCAGTGTATGTATATCCCACTATATGTATTTAGTCTATGCAAAAAAAAATGAAACAAAAAAAATTCTTCAGTTTTCAAGGAAAGCAACAAATTCCGTAAGTTGTGCTAACTGGTGTTCACTTGGTATGGGTGGATCATCAGTGGAAACTGAAAGACATAAAATAAAAAATAAAGTTAATGTCTATCCTTCTACACATACATCAGATCAGTAAAACCTGGTAACACTTTGTTCTTGTATCATGTCTATCGGTTATAATTGGGTAACGTTTCGTTTGTTTAGGTAAAGTCAGCAGAGTTTGACAAAGCCTATCGACCTAACCAGGCAAAATGTTACTTATTATATCATGCTCAACCCATTTAGAACAAAAAATATGGAATATATACTCTGGTCGTTCTATGTCACAACAACGCGCGTCTATGTCACTGGTTCTGCTGTGTTCAAAATATGAGTCAAAACGTTCAAAATTAACATTATGTTCCTCACTTTTTCTTTGATATTACTGGTATTGGTATAAGTATACTTTTCAACAATATTTTTCTTCATTCAGCTGGAAAATACTCGTAACCTAAGTGTTTGTCGATAGACTCCGTAGTGACAAAGACCCCTTAGGTCACTCATATTTTCCTTGGCTGAACATAGAGAATTATTGGGGAATAACATCTAATTATGACAATATCAACTTGTGTATGAAGGAAAGGAACACATAGGGCACTGAACTATAAATACAGAATCAATATAACTAGGGTGAATCTCACTACCTTTATTGTTCCTACACTGGTCCACCATTGTTTCATGGCACCATAGACAGTGGAGGAGAAAACCACACTATGATGGGACTTAGCAGGCATACATATTTATTAGATGTATACTGAATATTCATGACTCCTAAGTGCTTATTACCTTTAGCTAGTCATGAATAAGATTTGAGAATACTGTTTAGGTGACAGATATGACAGTGAATACAGCAAGTCTCTTACTGGGCTAGGTCTCAAAGACAACCTCCACTTTGCTATGTAAGACATCTTACCTTGTTTTTTAGGTAAAATAAGTTTATTTGGTGAATCTACTCCCCATCCTTCAGAGACAGCAGCTGTTAAGAAATTCCACAAGAATTAGAAATATCACACCATGTCAAATTGTACAGAAACATCTCATTCTGTCCTCTGAGCTGTATAAGTTTCAGTAAGCTTAGGCCATGTTTACATGATGCCATTTTCAAATTAATATGGAATTATTTTGTTGCGTTTGCACAAACCGTTTACACTAAGACATCAAAAACACACATGGATAAACTGTCAGTGATGGCAATATGACAAAATTATTGCCTGTCAGGGAGGGCAATATGACAAAATTATTGCCCGTCAGTGAGGGCAATATGACAAAATTATTGCCTGTCAGTGAGGGCAATATGGCAAAATTATTAGTCAGTGAGGGCAATATGACAAAATTATTGCCTGTCAGTGAGGGCAATATGGCAAAATTATTAGTCAGTGAGGGCAATATGACAAAATTATTGCCTGTCAGTGAGGGCAATATGACAAATTATTACCTGTTTATGGATTGGTGCTCTTTAAGAACAATTTGATGATCAGTTGAAACGACATCAAAATTTTGGTCAAGAGTGCCAACCTTGGGGCAGGCAAAATTGTGACTATACTTACCATTGACAGCTTGCTCCGTAGGCATTCCTAGAAACATTATAAACTCATCAAGACCAATTGATGAATACGCCTTGGCTATCAGTTGGAATGATCTTGTCCTAATATTTTCTATAGAGATCAAATCACAAAACAATTTATAAAGTCAGTACTTGCGTATCAAATATGAATCAACCAAACAAACAACCAACCAATGAATGAATGAATCAACCAACCAATTAGTGTAATCAATCAATGAACAAATGAATCAATCAATCTATGAATGAATGAATGAATGAATGAATGAATGAATGAAAGAATGAATGAATCAATCAATCAATGAACAAATGAATAATTAGATAGACAACACATAAATAAGTATGTAAATAAATAAAATGATAAATAAATTGTTTGTTTGTTTGTTTGACAAGTCTTACCTAGTAATGCTTGCATGATAGGTTTAACACTCTCTGACCAATCTTGATTTAAAGACTGGTAAACTCCTGGAAACTCTCGTAGCCACATTTTCTGACCTACCATCCAGATATTGTTGAGTTCTGGATTACTCTGTGAAATGATGACAAATAATTTTTTAATGATAACAAGGACGTAAGATCTATTTGCCTTTCCTTGTCATTTCATCATGATTACAAGTAAGTTCCCTACCAGTGTCTTTATCTATCTGAGTTCCCCACCAATGTTTTTGTTATGGTTGGTAAGTAGGTCCCTAGTCATTTTACCATGCTTCCCTACCAGTGTTTTTGTTTGTTAAAATAGGTAAAATCTCCCTGAGTTCCCCAGTCATTAATCCTCTTTATCCCTAGGGGTATTTGTTTGTATGCAATTATTAAACTCCAAGTTGGGCAAATGAGGATTAATCATTGTTCCATACTGTATTCGTTTGGTAGGTATACCAGAGACAGTTAAAATCTACCTGAGTTCCCTACACAGTGCAAGTATATCTAGGTATAATTTTGTAAATCTTGCCAAATACGCCAGGTTTTTCTCTACTGAAGTTATCCTACCAAAATTATGCTATAAGATATGGAATTCTATTTTACCAGTTACCCTTCCCTGGACTGGGACGCTAAAACCTTTAGAGTGGCCGTCACTTTAATCTCAGACCACCTGGTGGTCTGAGCTTTAATATCAAATATTGATGTATCACAACACTATGAAAGCTATGAACAAGAGACAAAAATGGACATTTGACAGTGCTGTCTGAAAAGGAAAGTCTCCAAGATGACCAAGCTACTACTAGTAGTAATATATACTCTGTCAACAAGTTTACCCCCATAACATTTGTTGTGGTCAAACACACAGGTACAATATAAAGATTTCAAGGCCAGGGAAGGTTTTCAGACACAAACTTCAACAAACATCACATCATTACCAAACTATACTAATTGTTTGAACACATGTCTGAGAATCCCATCTGCACAATTTGTGCAAATATTTTGACTTCGCTTCCAAAAAAAAACTACTTTTACTTTCAATAAAGTCAGAAAGGCGTCATCTAAGGCTTGTTTGTACTCTACTTGAATACCATTTTCGGTTTATGTGTGCATTTAAGGGAAACACAAGTGAGTCTCATTTCACCTTAGCTACATTTTGTAAGCTTAGGAGACCCAGAAATGTTGCTTTCACCAACCCAACTCAACCCACAGAAAATGACATCCGTCCACTAGAACATAGAGAAGAGAACTTTGTTCATATTCTTGTTTAAAGTTGCTTGGGGTCAGATACTGGCTATGCATCATGGCACATATCTCATACCACTAAGACCAAAGCAGGCAATCAAACCCAGGAACTTTACAGAATACTAACATAGCAACTCTATGGAAAATACACAACAAATAACTCCTGCCTTCAACTACCACACTCAAATACAGATATTTACAAAAACTCATTTTAATCCAAGAACAATCACAAACTTATCCCAAAATCCATGCACATGGGGGTTTTGAATTCATTATTTCCCCAACACAGATTGGGAAATCAAAATTCAAAATCCCCAATCACCTGGATTCTAGGCTATCACAGGCTATCACAGACTGGGACAAACTCGACAATAGGTTGGTTACATCTAGATCAGTGAAAGCCTTTACAGGCATCCATGCAGTAGTGTGACTAAGTGTTGTACCCTCCACTCGCATTCATTATATACAAGTTATTAGTTCTTCAACGTTTTTATACTTTGGACACTGATTGCACAACCTCTCTAAAATACAGCTATGAAAACTGCCAAATCTGACTCAGAAGAGACATACTGTAAACAAGCTAGCAGCTTTACAACTCTTTTAACCCTTGTCTAAACAATGTTGAGGTCATTGTTTCAAGAGGTGTGACACTTCTAACTTTGTTTGCTCATCAGAATTCCTCACCCTAGTTAGTCTCGCTACAAGACTTTTATGTTTTTTTCTAACTGTAAGGCACAAAGGGTGTGTGCTTCAGAATTAGGAAGGTGCACAGTGAGACAGCGAGACTACACCCCGGTGTAAAGAAGGCCTCTCCTCTGCCAGCTTTACCAATTTTATAACACTATGTTCAAGAAGTTGCATGATACAGAGTTGGTAAAAAAGACATTTCTTGGTCCCCTAGGCATAAGACATACAGTTGAGATATACAGGAGAAATGAAGTTACCTTGGTGTTTGACTCATGGTGTTTCTAACACAAAGCTAGATATAATTCACTCTAGACTAACAATAACAGAGACACAACCCACAACAGGGTCCTTGACAAGTGATAAAGCATTGCTATTCTTTCAGTGCAGTAAAACCGGACTTCTGCTGAAATGATTACACATGGACTTCATGATTTGAATGGCTTCAATAGTTTACTATCAAACCGATATCAATTTTTACAACTACAACATCGAGGGATTGCCAAACAATTGTGTGTATCATACACATTTTTTGTTCCCTAAGAACAATTTAGATAGATAAGAAACTGGGTTCCCACAGACCACACAATACAAATATAAACAACATCATCTAACCCCTACTGATACACAGGCACACACACATCATCCTTGGAACAAACAAGCCATTGAAAGTTATTGCATTGAAGGCTCAGATTTTGACACATACAAGTGTATTGATTCAAAGTTACAAGTGATATGCATGTGCACATACAGTGCCTGCTTGTAGGCAGGAGTGTGGTGTTGTTTATATTTGTAATGAGTGGTCTGTGGAAAGCTTGTTGCTTATCTAACTAAATTGTTCTTGGGGAATATAAAATGTGTATGATATGCCCAGTCATTCGGCAATTCCTCGATGTTTTAGTAAACTTGTTTACTTCTACATCCCCACTGTGTGCTGCAGCTGTACAATTGTTTATCTGGGGAATATAACACCAAGAAATTTTCAGTTCTCCAGTAATCAGTCTCATCTTGTGCTTCCCCTCTAAGACGCACTACACTTGTGGGATTCTCTGGAATAAGTAAAGGACTTTCTGTAGTGATATACTGATAGTCTAACTAACGTTTTAGTGAAAAAAAATATTGCCATCTTGGACATTTTACCTTTATAAGTTTTTTATTGTCATCTTGGATGGCTGCTATTTGCTAAAACTAAAATCACATAGAGCAAACAAATACTATAACTTACAACTTTAAGTGCCTGTGGAATCCTCTTCCAAAGAAATTTAGCATTCGTCCTGTAAGATAAAATTATTAGGTATTAATATGGTATTAATATGATATTAACAGTTTCAAAAACTTATTCTTCCCATGAACAACAATAGATGGGAACAAGCTTGAAGATAGTGAAGTACAAGCTGTATGTCTTGTTGCTTTCAGAACATCCATCCAACTGGACTAAGTGCCCCCTTTCTCTCGATTGATCAAGTACCTGTTATCTGGTCATTAAACTTATTTACAGATACAGACAACAGTTAAATCTGTATTCATGGTGATGCTTATACAAAGAGCATAAAAATTGTTACTGTACTCTCAAAGTCAAATAAAACACACGTGTATGCATGCACACACTCACATGCATGCACAGACATAGTGACACGCATGCATGCAAATGATGTCAGATATGTAAATGAGGCACTAATGGACCATGTCACTCAGTCCATCAAAAAATGTTAGATGATTGGATTCAAATAAGGAAAACTTCTTGAATTCACTAGTTTTACATGTTGAGTTTGTCTGTTACTTTACCTGGTGTGTGGGCCATCGGTCACTATGGTAACAGACTTTTACTTGGTGTAGCAAAAATTATACATATTGGACCCATCTCTTACAATAGCAACATATTTTTATTTGGTATATGGAAAGTTATCAATTGCACCCATCTGTTACCATGGCAACATTTCTAATCGGTGAAGCAAAGTTATACATACTTAATCCATATTACTATGGCAACAGACTTTTGAAGAACAACACTTATAATACAGAAATTTGGACTACATAATTATACTTACATGTCATTCTGTAGTAGATACAAACCAAGTAACTGAGAATAGACAACTGGTGTAGCTATACCACCAGGACTCTGGAAATAGAAAGTATACAATCAATGAGTAAACATCAACATTGAACCTGAAACCTAAATACAACATGTAGTAATCGTAATGTAGTGTTGCCAAGAATCAGGATTAAGAATATGGTCTGTATAAACACTACAGGTTACCACTACATGTATTTTTGAAAATATCTAATGTTACAATAGCCCCATCTACACGGCACTAAAAATCCTACCTGAGGTAGGATTCAGGATAGTTTGAAACCCGTGTAGACGCAAACACGTTCTGAAACCGTCCTGAAACTGTCCTGACTTAGGACACCTTTGAGAGGAGGATAGACTTGTGTCTATATCGTAGGAAGGTTAGAACGGAGATGACGTGTGTTCCGTCCTGACAGTACATAGGATGAAGTCAGGAGGGTTTCAGGAAACCTCTCAAAGGTGTCCTAAGTCAGGACGGTTTCAGGACAGGTTCAGGACGCGTTTGCGTCTACACGGGCTTCAAACTATCCTGAATCCTATCTCAGGTAGGATTTTTAGTGCCGTGTAGACGGGGCTACTGTGTGGTTCTCTAATGAAAGACAACAAAATTTGTTGTGGGGTAAAATGATAAAAACTATGTTTCCTTGTGAATCACCACAAAGTAAGAGATTGAGGAACACCAAATTTTAGTTGGTCACAAGAAATTACTGTATCAGTGGTGTGTAAAATTGGTTTAGAGGTCACACAGTTGATCATCATAATCTTTCTATCTCCTTGATTATATGAATGTTTTGAACTGTACATTTGATTGATTATGGTTGGAAGTACAAGTACATGTATTTCTCGGAGTGAGCATGTCTAATGCTCTCTCTCTTTTCACATATCTATGGGCTATCTATTTGTCACAGTCAGTGTAAGCTCTGACCACAATAGTGGTCTGAGGTGTAAGCAATCCCTTCATCTCAACAATACAGTGATCATGATTATAACTGTCTCTTTCATAGTCATCATGTCTTTGTTTCTCTCTCTCAACATGTGATCACCCACAAGTCAATATTGCTAATTGATAGATACAAATCATGGCTATGCTAGGGACTCTAACCCTATTCCTATCCCTACTCCATACCTCCCCCGACCTCCCTAGCTTGGGTACAAATGAGCATTTTAATATTGTACAGTCAGCACTCAGGCTGTCTTACATTCTTGCTGTGCTGATCCTCATCAATAACAAAACAAAGTTCGTTTTGCACATACATCATATGAAGGGTCAGAACTCAATTCAGTTTGATAAGAGTGATACAAGCATCTCTCATATCTCTGTTTCTACCTTACATAAACACTCGAACCTTTAACAATAAAGCATGATAAAATAAAAGGTATTATTTATCTATCTTGATACTTGTTGTCATTCGACTCGAGGGACTCTGATGAGACAGACATCTCATGTGCATCATACGTGTTAACATCTTTGAAAGTTTGGGTCATGTCCCAACAATAATACTAGTGTCTAAATATACATTCTACGTGTGGTTATCTGCTGGTATTCATTCGCAAACTGGAAATACATGTTACCTCTAGTTCTTGCCTCTCACATTGTTCTGTCATCTTCGCAAAGTCTACCGTCGCCATGTTGGAGCAAACTAAACCGGAAGAGGGATTTGACCATAAAAGCTAACGGGGGAGTCGAACTCGTCGTCGGCGTAACTTGCCTATGTCGCGGATATTCATACGTTTGCACATAACATGTCGTCATAATTTTAATCTACCGATTAATTTAGTATAAAGAGGTAACTTTTCCTGGAATTTCATTAACGAATTGATATATTTATTTTGTGTTAAATATATGTACACAGGAATGCTTACTAATGGATGAAAATTACGTTGAAATTGGCTTAAATGGCTTAGATATTAAGTTCTCCCCCAAAATTGCATCGATTATACTTTTATTTTGATAAACATTACAAAAAAATCGAACATTTTATTTTACCTCTAAGCCATGCGCTTACCTCCCCATCACATAATAGCTTGTTCCAGTCCCAGGTTTCCTCTAGGCTCGGCTATCAAAACAAAGACGCGGCGTGCAATACCGGTCGACTACGTAAACTTTTTGATGTTCTCGGGTGTCCTGTCCACTACAGAAGTTGTTTAGATATTTCCAAATGTGTAAGTACCATGCTGGTTTTATTTATTTTAGTTAGCGGTGCGAGATTGTTCCACTGGGGGAAGATTATTTGTCCGGCACTTCAACGTTCCCAGTTACATTTTCATGAAGTCGCGTGTCCCGTTCAATAAATGGAGACAATGTACATTGGCGTTTGTAAATTGTGTGATTCGAATGACTCACGCAGTTAGACATAATATTCATTAGTTATCCATGAATACCATACCTATATTTGTTAATCTCTGTCTTCATTCCATTCTGTGATTGATTTGTTTAAAGTACGAACAGAAAAGCGATCAAAACGACGAAGCCGTCCACTGACCCAAAACTTACTGTGAGTGACCTCGATTTGGTAGGTCACTGTGAACGGCCCTCCGACAAAAAATGCAATAAATGAACTCAAAATTGTCGCTTTTTAACGAATTGAACTTGTTTTGACCATATTTTTGCTCTCTAGAATACATTGTGCGATTCTGTGGGAGAGTTCTCGACTCTTTTTTACAGAATTTCAAGGAGACGGTTATTGTGTCGTCAAACCTGGGTTTTGATTGTGGCCGATAACGTTTTTATTGCGACAACAACATGTCATTTTCTATCTTCTCTGTGCATTGTGTGATTACTTATTTTCATTCATGTCGCCATCTTGCCGCTGTATTAAATGGAAATGCATTGCCTGTGTCTTTCCAAAATGCAAATATTTTTGTAGCCCATCTGTCACATTTCTAGCTGTGTTTGATGTTGATATATTTTGAACCCCCAAGGCATCTAGTATTGCATATTACTCATAAAATCCTATCATTTTCCCTAAAAGAAAGCTGTCATTGTATTTTATTAGTTTGCCATTTACGAAAATAATGGACAGAACTAAAATGACCTCTTGCAAAGATAATCAAAATGCACTGAAGAAAAAAATGAATGTAACATTAATTTTATAATGTTTGTAACTTCTCTTGCCTAGCCTAGTCTAACCTAGTCTAATGTTTTTGTTTTTTAATTTCAAACAAAATTTTATATTTACCAATAAATCATAAAATAAAGATAGAAAAGAAATGAAATTAATAGTTTCACTACTGGTAATAAAACTGTCAAGGAATATCTACACCTGCAAAATTGATGATCACAATGTAGCTGGGAAACATTTATTTTTTTAACCATCATCCCCAATATATTTTTTTGAGCGTAGCTGGGAAAACGTTTATTTTTATAACTATCATCCCCAATATATATATTTTTTGAGTGAAACATTTCAAATCTATGCCTAAACCCTTTTATGGGAGGAGCAAGTGAACATAATGAAAGAACTCTCACCAATAGGTGTAAGTTTTTGGCATTTTTTGTGCTGTTAAATATAGTTCTGTATGTCTATTTTTTTTGTACTCACGTTTATGTGTTATCTTCAACTGATCTAGTTATAATATAAAGCAAACAATGATATAATTTACTAGCATATTGACATATTGAAACTATTTCGGGTCTGGACATTATATTTTAGATTAAAAACACCAAACCTTACTGAATAACAATCTAAGCTAGCATACTACTTACTAGTGTCACTGTTGGCTAACACCATACATGTAGGTACATTGGAATGTTACAGTGCAGTGTTCACTTGACAACTTTTTACATTCAAGGGGGCTGAAAAATTTGTGACTAATGTACTCTCTACTAAAGGACAAACTTTTTTATTGTGATTCAAAATGATAAAATGTGAGTCACATTGTAGAGAATAAAGAACATCAATTTTTTTTGTGGATCATAAGAAATTGTTGTGTGTAAAGTGAAACTTGAAAATGACTTGGATAGCATACTACAATAGTCTGTAGTGTAAGATACATGTATAGACATTCATGATATGGTCAGCCTGCACTCATGGTTAAGAAGCCTGGTAGGGCTGAACAACACAACTTATCTTACTGTCTACATACTTATTTTGCCGGTTAACCTGGAATTATGCAACTTACATTATTGTTTGGGAAATGTTAAATTTCACATTTTTACTATGTGACCGTAACAGTGTTGGTGTTGGTTGTGTACGCTTGATTGTGATATAGCCGACTGCAAGTGACACCTTTCCCTTTTTTTAGAGACAAGGGTGGGAGAATCTTGGGTTCTTGTGAATGTATTTTTGAGTATGATTTTTGTGAAACTTATATCAAGAGGCCACTCAGAAAGTACAAGAATTTGGTACCCATGCTATCATGTATAGTGCATGTACATTGTAGTCAGTGAGAAGTGTGTTTTTTCATGTTAAAAAGTACATAATAAATCTTTGTCAAAATTTTGATGGTTGGATAGATAAAATTTACACTTACTGTTGCCATACAACAGAATGTCAGTTGTCCTAGGAATTCACACATACATACGTCAGGGAGATCTTGAGATTTGACGTCTCGGATGATACTTGACGAAGCGGACATACGGCCACTGAACTTTAAAATGTAATCTCTGATTATAGATATTATAAATAATCCCTAGTAAATTGACTACACATCATCATGACTTTTCATTGAATTGTGGTCATTCATTGAAAGCTGAAATACTTTAGGACAATACAGCGAATGATTCAATCACTCATAACATGTTAACTTTTGAATGACAAATTACCGGGTATCTTGATTAGAATTTAGGAAATGTGATTTCTCTTTGCAATTTCAATTTTGTTTAGTTGGTTTAGCTGTTAATGTAGGTATTTCTTTTCAGTGACATAAATGCAGAAATACTAGAAATTTGACTAGATAGTGACTTGACAGCAATACTTGTGCTAGAAATTGTTTATTTTCATTACAATTTTGCTCAGTTGGTATAAACTTTTATATTGTAGGTATTCTTTTCGGTGACAGTAATACAGAAATACTAGAAACCCGTTTTTAGTGACTTGACAGCAAGACTTGTTCTAGAAACTGTTTGCTTTCAATCTGATCTCAATTTTATTTCATTGGTACATAAAGCTTTTAATGTAGACTATTCTTTTTATGCAGAAATACTAGAAACCCATTTTAGTGACGACAGTAATGCAGAAATACTAGAAACTCTTTTTTAGTGACTTGACAGTAATGAGAAATACAATGCTAGAAACCCATTTTTAAATTTTAGTGACTTGACAGTGATACATGTGCTATGGTAGATACAATGTATTGTTCTAGAAATTGTTTACTTTCATTACAATTTCTATTTTATTGCATTGGTATAAGCTTTTATAAATTGTATTTGTAGGTATTCTTTGCAGTCATAGTAATGTAGAAATACCATTTTATTGACTTGACAGCCAGAAATTTTGTTAAAAATTGTTTACTTTCATTACAAATTTGTTTAGTTCATAAGCTTTGACAGGTATTCTTGTTCAGAAATACTAGAATTGATAGAGATAAGTATTTGAATAACTGGAAATTTATTGACTTAGCATTTCAGCTACAGTGAATTCAATTTAGGCATAAAGCCATAACCTATCAGATCATACAATATTTACAATGATAATATTTGTAGATTACTTGATAGCTTTTTATTTAAATATGTCAAAGAGACCAAACAACTTTCTATTGAACCAAAATATAAAAAAAAAATTTGATGACCTGACACTCTGAAATGTTTCCCTATAATAAGGTAGATCTGTCCAAAACAACCTCATGTCAAAATGTGCTAAAACAGTTGAACACATTGAACTATCCACACCATGGCATGGAGTGGAGCAGAAATTACAGCTCTTTCGTCCATGGTGTATAAATATTCATAAATTTACCTTGGCACTTTTTTATCTCAGATTGTCCTCCCTGAAAACACCCAGTCTCATCTGAAATATTTGTTAAGTTATAGTTTGATGAGATAGACTGTTGTCATCAAGTAATCATAAATGAATGATGGGGAGAAGTGTGAAAATGTTTAATTTGAAGATAGTGAAACTCGCATATTTTGAGTGTTGACATGCATGTACATGTAGGTTGGTATCACTATGGTTAGTACGTGTAAAAAAAATTAAGGCTTAAAAAAAATGTGTGGTTCCGATTACATTTAAAATAGGTGGGGTAGGTAGATTTTTTATTTTATTATATATTTTTTTCATGTGTGAGTGTCTAGTTCAGGTTTTCCATTGTTTTCTATGTATGTTGTTTATTTCTTCCTATCAGCTGTACAGCTATTACAGATTGGAAGAATAGTTTTATATTGTCTTTTTAAGTTGATGTCAAAACTCAACTCAGAGGGTTTCCAAATGTTCTGACTAGCCTTCACCCTGTTAACAGAGCATCATCGCATCAGTAAAATCATTAATATATAAAAACTCATACAAACAAAACAAAATTCAGAAAAACACTGTCACATATAAAATTCTAACACTAAATAATGACTTAATGAAGAAAATGTATAGGTAATTTATACATGTTGTAGTTTTGATCTGTAAGATGGATATGGTGAAAAAAAATGTAAAGTGATGTTACAATATTTAAGTTGTACATTGTGCGTGTAGATACAATGGAAAGTAAAACAAATGTCGACATGCTTTGGTGGTTTTGTAAAGATGGATTACTATAAACATGTGATGTGTAATGTATGTTTTAGGGTTTACATACTGTTACCGTAGTAATATTGATATGTGTACATTATTAGAAGACATCATGTGTATTACAATAATCATTGTTGTAAAACCACAAGGCTATTCAGTGTATCCGCTAGTGAAAGAGGTTGTTGTTGTTGCGAGTCAAAATGATCAACTCCTGGATTTCTTGTGAGTCATTATATAGTAAGAGATAGGAGAACACCAAATTTTTGGTGCATCACGAGTTATTGTGTGTCAGTGGTGTGTCAAATTGGCTTAAAGGGCACACTGGTTCTTTTCTTTCCAGAAATTCCAAACTTGTAGTATATTGTGGGTTGCAAGAATGATTTCAGTGGATGGTCTTTTTATTTAATAAGATAATACATTTTTGGGACTTTTTGTTAGCGAAAAAAGTATTTTTGCTGTTGTTGACATGTTATATTTTACCATCCATGACAAAGTGGAATGATATTATTGAGAAAACTGGAATGATATATTAAAATTAAACAATCAACATTTTGGCAGATCATGGTGAAAAAAGATGTGATTTAATTTTGGAGAAAATGGTTACATTTCTCCATGAATAGTGTTGTCCTGTCTACTATATTTATATATAATGACTACCTTAAAGGCCCATGATTGAATCCCAGGTTCTTGCATTTGTGCTATCTAATCAGTGAAACCATAAGGATTAAATACATGTAGAGTCATTCTTTTGTCCGGGCCGAATTTTTTTCATTTCTCTGCCAGACAACTGCCCTTAACAGAACACTGGATTAACCATAGAAACAACAACAACAACAACAACAACAACAACAACAACAACAAATTTATAGTATGTTGACAAATAAATAATCAGGTTTGTACTAGATTCACTAATATTCACAAATTGACTAACACATGTAAAGTAAAAGGATAAAACTGATCATAACCATAATATAAAACTTATTGGAAACATTGCACATAACCAGATTTCCCCCTTCTCTGACTTTGAAGTTTTGAACAGTACACTATGCACTTGTATTTAACCAGATTCCCCTTTCTCTGATTTGGAAGATTTGAGCAGTACAATCCAATCAATATTCTGTTCCTTGAACAGCAGTAACCATTAGATTGTAACGATCACTTTACTAAAACCATTATGGTGTAGACGTGTCTAGTACACTTATTGAAATGAGATGAGAGTTCTTTATCACATGTATCTTGCAGTTATAGTTGTAAAATGAAAAACTCTAAATAAATACTAAGTGAATGTTTTTGTATGTCTTTATCTCAGGGGGGGGGGGATAATGAATTATGTAGCTTTTATAGTGGTAAGTAAAAATTCACTGTGTGCTTGTATTTTTGATGGCAACTTAGCTTCCAGTGTTGTTGTTCAAGTGATACAAGAGGAGAGTTCTTTATCACATGTATATTGAAGTTAAAATGAAAAACTCTAAATAAATACTAGGTGAATGTTTTCTTATATTTATAGGTATCTCGGAGGTGGGGGTTGGAGAATACTGTAGTTTTAGTAGCAAATAAAAAATGACTGTGTCCTTGAATTTGAATGAGTAATCTTTTAGTTTTATAGCTATAATACAAAATGTATATTTCCAGTGATATGACGAGATGAGAGTTGTTTATCACATATCTTGTAATTAAAGTGGTCGTATGGATTAGGATTTGGTATTTATTTTGCATTTTTAATTTATAAAACTATTTTATCATGGCTTTTTTCTTGAAAAATCAATGTGAAACAACATTGACAAAAGTTTGTGTTTGTAACTCAATACAGAGCAAAAAAGCTAAAAAATATGTAAAAAGTTTGTTATTTCATCTCTTTTGTTACAATAACAATCATACATATTCATTATGCTTTTGCAATTTATTGAGTTACAAACACAGACTTGGTCAATGTTGTTTCACATTGATTTTATAAGTGGGAATCCATGATATCGTTTTATAAATTAAAAACACAAAATAAATACCAAATCCTAATCCATACGGCCACTGTAAAACAAAAAACTCAAAATAAATATTAGTTACTACAAGTTTCTCAGCTTTTTTTTTGTAGTTCAGTGGAGAAGGGATTTGGAATTTATAAACATAGTTTTAGTTGGAAATACAAATGTTAAGTATACACTTGAATTTTGATGGTGACTGATCTCTCCAATCCAAGTATTGATATTAGATGTCGGATGAGAGTTCTTTATTACATGTATCCTGTGACTAAAATGAAAACTCTCAATAAACATTAGATAGGTTTTACATCTCTTTATCGGGGGTGGGGGGTGGGTGGGGGGGTTGAATAATAATGATAATAATGTAGTTTTAGTTGCAAATAAAAAATATACCGTTGTAGTGTGTGAATTGTGATGACAACTCATCTGTCATATCACATTACATGTAATGGTCCTGTCATATATTGATATGAGATGAGAGTTCTGTATCACATATATATATGTATATATAGTGGTTGAAATGAAAAACTTAATGAATATTAGGTACAATGTTATCTCGGGGTGTGGTGGTGGTGGTGGTGGGGTGTGATGGTGCTGGGGTGGGGGAGTTGGTTGGTTGGTTGGTTGGACACCCACCAATGATAGTGTACTTTAATAGTTGGAAATAAATAAATGTCAAGACTACACTTGAATTTTGATGACCACTGATCTTTTAGAGTTTAACGGTCTACTCTACATACATTGTATTCATATGAGATTAGAGTTCTTTATCACATGTATCTTTATATGAAATACTCTAAATAAATATGAAGGTAAAGTTTGCTTATCAGGCTCTCATCTCTCATCTCGGGCAGGAGTTGTATAGTTTTAGTTGCAAATAAAAGTGGTGACTGGATTCTTGAATTTTGATGGTATGAGATGAGGGTCTTTTTAAGATATATTGTGCCTCATGATTACAATGAAAAAGTCTAAATAAATACTAGGTAGATATTTTGTCATTTCTCTCAAGCAGAACATAAAATGATAATGTACTTTTATTTGCAAGTAAAAATGTACGGTATATTTGAATTTCGATGTCAACTCAGCTATCAGTTTTTACAACACTCTACATGTAGTCCACATATTCATGTATTGATATGAGATGACAGTCCCTTTATCACTAGTATGCATTTGTGATTAAAAAAACTCAATGGAAAACGCAAAACAAGTACTGCATGTAGGTACAGGTTTCCTTGTCTCTCAATCTCTGGGGGCTGCATGAAATAATTCAGTTTTGGTTGCAAATGAAAATACAGTGTATTTGAATTTCAGTTGATGACTAATCATCCAGTGTTGTCACAGCTGACAGAGTTTGGAAATTGGCAATATACATACACTTATATACAGTGTACATGTACATTTGTACATGAAGTAGTGAACATTTTGTATACAAGGATGTAGATGATATCAGTAGGTATATAATTGGATTGAAGTTTTGCATTGTAAACTACATTTCAAGTAGTTTCACAGAGAAGAGTATATACTGTATCATGTATGTACATGTACTTTACCAGTGTGCCATCTAAGCCAATTTGACAGGCCAATGACACACACAATATCTAGTGATGCACCAACATTTGGTGTTCCCCTATCTCTTACTATGTGGTAACCAGTGTGCCCTCTAAGCTAATTTGATGTGCCTCTGATGCGCACAATTTCGAGTGACACACCAAATTTGGTGTTCTTCTATATCTTGCTACATGTATGTGCTGACTCACAAGAAATGCCAGTTTTTACCATTTTGACTCACAACAACAAAATTTGGGTATCATTAGAAGGCACACTGGTACTTACTACTACTACTAGTACTAGCCTAATATACATTTTGTAACAACATGTACATGTGTACAGATAATGATATCTGAATGGTGATTTCTACAGATTCCCTCATCCACACGAGTCAGTCAAAATCATCCAATAGTGAAGTGATCAGAGTGCTCCCCACTATAGAGAAAGCACGGTGCCAACACCATCTTTTCCATCTAGGCCGCCATGCTTGCTAGGTTTCTACTGTGCTTCAAAAGTGTTCTACCATTCTTGAGCTTTAGTAATCTTTGAATAACAAGGCTAGAGATCTTTTTAGTGCAGAAATCAAATGGTGACACTATTGGCATCATCTCAAAGTGCAAGTTTAAACCCAGGAAGAATTTGCACAGACATTTTTATTTCATACTAATAATATAATTTGCACTGTCATTTTGGCTAAAGCTTCATTGAAATAAATAACATGAAGGAAATGCTAAGGAAGGGGAGACCATTGTCAAAATACCCATACGACTTTATACTCTAGGCTACAATAGTCCAGACTGTAAAGATGAGAGACCCTGGTTGAAAATATCTATAGACACTTGAAAAGGAACAAAGGACAGTTTAAATTGGGTGCTTCAAGGCATCTTGGTGGACAAAACAAACGTTTCAAATACACAATGAAAGAATTAAATCAACTAGAAGAATGTCTTGTTTGTGTAAAAATATAGAAGCGCAGACAGTTTTTAAGTTTGTCTTTTATTTCTATGTATATTTGTTTTGGGGTCCACGTTTATAGGTGTTTGTCATCTGTGTTGACTACCTGACTTTCGTCAAAGTTAAATTTAAAAAAAAAAAATAAACAACAATATTAGAGAAATTAAAATTATGTAAAAAAGTGTATAGTCCAGCATTTGCATAAAATATGATCTGATGTAAGTAGAATAATGAAAACACTTCTTGTTACATGTATATGAAACAATTAGTATTTGCAGAAAAAATGTTTATGTTTAGACTGTACCCCCACATTAAAAGTAGATTTTATCCACTTTACTAATTGGAAACACAAATATGAATTATCTGGTGTATACTTGGATTACATAAAGAAACTTGTAAGACTGTTCTTCAGTATTAGAAATCAGGAAATGAAAAATATCATTTGAAAAGGTTAATTACAAATGTAGGACCAAAGTGATGGCGTGATGGAAGACTGATCGTGAACACCTGGAGATTTGAAGTGTTTATTCCATCAAACTCGGCTCCAAATTAATGGTAGTTCTTGATCCACAGACTACCAATTCGTGTCATGGGGCTACTATAGTTTGCAGCTGGTAGCCCATGTGGGCTACCACTAATTGTGTAATGATTTAGAAAACAGAAGATCTTAGACATAAAGACATTTCAATACTAATATGTGTACATACTGTATTTCCATGCTTATGGAGTCCTCCGTTTTCCAGTTTACAAATATTGGACTACTAGTCCGTTGGCTACTAATTTTAGAGTGGTAGCCCACTGGGACTACTAGTACTAATGAAAAAAAAATCATTTTTGAGCCCTGAAACTTGTGATAAAAAGGAAAAAAAATACTTGAGTACTAGTACCTGTCAATTCAAAATGGGTCACCATGCACCATGGAGCAATGGAAGACTGGGTGTTTTCTAAATACAAACTTCTGAATGGCAAACACATACATTTATCTTGAGAATTACAAAGGGGTGGCTTTCATATGCTAATTTGTGAAAAATAACTTAAGTGTTTGGAAAAAATAAAATATGTTCCCCAAGGTGAGTGACTATATACAATAAAAGAGTCTGGGTCGCCATACTTATTATACTCTTACTTAACTATTAGTGTTTTTGTTACAGGAACTAAAGCAAGTCAAATCTGCCCTGAAAGTCCTCCAGGCATAATACTAGGGTTCCACTATACATTGCATCTCTCAAATGTCTATGGTTCCACCAAAATAACGGTATAAAATATACACGATTTTCAACTTGTACTAGGTTTTGGAACTTTCCTTTGTCGAGGGACTGGAGTATATTCTCAAACCTGAAGCATAACGTAAATACTCATTTTAATACGCTAAAGTGAGTAAAATGGTATTCTCCAATAGAACTACTGTAAATTTTGACTTTTGTGCTAAAGGCTTTTTTTTCGCTTATTTTGCAGGAAAACAAAAATTCAAAAATAAGTAGTGACTGTACATAGCCAGACTGGGAATTAGTAAAAATAAGTACATGTAGTGACTAAAATGCCTTTACTTGTACATGAACACAATGTACCAGTCTGGTAATTAGTTTTAAAAAATTAGTCTTTGAGAAGAGTTGAAGACTTTAAAATCATAACAGTTTTTAGTGGTTAAAATATCTAGGTTTACAATATTTATGAAATAGCGAAAATGTAGCCATTTTTGTTGCATATTGATATGACTTTATAAGTACCTTATCTTCATACATGTACCTGTCATGTTTGTCAATGTGATATACTAGTAGTTTTGTTTGTTTGTCTACATGATAAATACTAGGTTCCTTCAAAATAAGGTGTTTTATACATGATTTTAGAATATCCTATGTTTTTGTTAGATGACCAATATACATACTTCATGTGTACTGTATTTCAAACCTGATAAACCAGACATGAATTCTAAAAAAGGCAGCAGGGTCATTCCGTTTCACTTGCCTGGGTTTTATTGTGCCAAGCTTTTACACAAGTATGTAGAAACATGTATTGTATTTTGGATGTCTTAATTCTGGACTTATCCTGTTATGTAACCATCTCATCTGTTACTCCACTAATGCAGTTTAATTCTTTACTGGTATGTGGTAGTACAGCTTTAATATAGACGCCATGACTTTTAAAAGTCGAGTTTATACTTCATAGTGTACATGTACATGTGCTATTATACTGTGCACAAGCCAAGATATTGTCTTTGAACAACAAATATGGGTTATATACCCTGGTCATTCTATGTCATGGCAACCCACTGGTTCTGTGGTGTTCAAAATACATGTATGTGTCAAAACGTTCTAACACATGATTATTTCCCCCGGTTTTGCATGAATTATGCTTGAAAAGGTACATTGTATACAGGAGTAATTATATTATTCCCCAATATTTTTCTTCATTCAGCCAGAAAATACTCATGACTTATAGTGTTTGTCTAGCGACTCATGGTGACAAGGCCCCTTAAGTCACTCATATTTTCATTGGCCAAATGAAAAATATCGTGGAATAATATAGAAATGTTTCAGATTATTGCAAAAGGGATGATAGTATTCTGAAGGAGAGTGAAAAGTGAAATGAACTTGAACTGTACTTGAAGATGTCTTTATTTCATTATTTTGCTAATTTTGTATCAGCTTCTCAGAACAAACTTAAATTGATATATATACAATGTACAATGAACATTTTGTACATGTTTCATGTATATTTACATACAAATAAAAAAAATGAATGTACATGTATTAGATTGATGGAATATTTGCAACGATGCCCTGTATCTGAAGGATCAGGAGTGGGCTTTCGGAATGTGGAATTTGGTCCTTGTGTTGTGTTGTATTGCGTTGTGTTGTGTTGTGTTGTGTTGTGTTGTGTTGTGTTGAACAGTATCATTAGTTATTTAAAGGTATGATGGTACATGTACTTCATTAATAACACATTTTTTGACCAGTTTATGAATTAATAAAAAAAACATGGAAGGTGAACAATGATGAGGCAATTATTTCTGACTAGAAGTCTGTTAAGTTTGATATCGCTATCTGAAATATCTTAATTAATTGCAATTTGGTTAATGGATATTGGTAAAGATATTCAATAGAATTCCCAATGAATAATTAATATGGGGTCATGATGTTGAATAAATTGTATGGATGGGCTAAGAGTAGTCAGGGGAAAAATATGGCGAGCAAATTACAAAAAAAAAAATAATGTGTGGCCAGGTGAAAATATTATATCCTGATTATCTAGAACTATATGCTATTTTGTGGTATTTTATAAAATGTAAAGTTTTAAAGTCCCACAAAAATGAATTGTTGAATTATTGTGTGGGTTTTTTCAATCATGACAGTTTTTGTTGATAAATTTGACATGCTGAGCCAGGCCACTAAAATTACCAGGCCCTTTCATTAACTTTAGCAAATGCACATGCTTTCAACCAACCCTGATAAAAGTACTGATGTATTATATAACAGAAAATTGAAGATATGTCATTCACTGTCAATGACATACATATATTTGTACATGTGTAGATTTACAGCTCTTTTGTACTATTTCACAAAAGGGAGAGCAGAATTTGTTGAAATTTGCTTTAAACAGATTATACATGTATTTTAGCTTTCAGAGAAATCATTTTTAAGTACTGAGTGTTGGACGTGTATTGAAATTATTGAATTGAACGTGACGCTCTGGGGATTGGCTTTAAATCTGAGGTGTATGGTTTTGAAAATTAATCACTAACATCAATAGTTGCAGTCGAACATAAACCATTGTAATACCTAATACTTAGAACATGTATGTGTATGTATGTTCATTCCTCAGTTCCCATTCACTGTTGATGCGGCGATCAGACGTGAAATTTTTTCATTGAAATATTCCATTTTGATAATGTAATTGCTTTTTAATAAAGCAAACTTTTTATAGAAATGTATGAACTATGAAGTAATATATCATTTCTGTCCAAAATGCAACAGAATTTACTGAAATATTAGAATTGTGGAAATTTTGGAAATGAAAATGGTAAGGGCCGATTGTCAAAGATGGCTATTATAATTGGGTTTGTAAGTAAAACATGACATGACTTCTACTGTTATAGTGTTATTTAAAAGAGCTTCATTTCAACAGTTCAGCTTCACACTGGAGACTTCATCACGAAAAAACGAGGACAAAATTAATAATGAATAAAAAGTTACAAAAAATAATAAAGTGATGCTGTAGGAACCGACCGGATTTTGTTTATTTACGTCTATTTCCTTTTTATATTGTTAATTTTTTTTATGTTCTGAGTTGAACAACTCTTCCTACAAGTATGTCATATTCTAATCAGATAGTAATTTTAATAGTTATTTCTGTTTGTCATGATTACTGATAACCACCCTTAACAAAAATACTGGTAGGGAACCCTCGTAAAATGGCTGAAGAACTACACATGTAAGGTAGATTTTATCTACATGTACTTACAATGTACAGACCTTAACAAGAACTCTATCTGCTTTAAAAGGCCTAAATAAAAACACTGTGTTAACTGAGAAACTAAGATGACATTTTTCAATGAATGATGCTTTATTTATCATAGATCAGTCCTGTAGATTATTGCTAATACTATTTATTATGATTGGTAAATAAATCATTACATCTATTATAATAAATGTATGCTTTGCCACAGGTTGTTACTTGGAAACAACAACCATGGTAACAATAGCCATGGTAACAAATGCATGTATTAACTCTGGTGTTTAGTACTAGTAATACTAGGAGTGTAAAAGGTTGTTAAATGAACTTTCCAATGAACTACTGTGCACTTTGCAACAAGCAAGAGTTCACACTTACAAAAAATAAACTATAGGGCACACATTTGCCTTATAGAATCAAACATGGCCTCTTGAGCAGCCCTACAGGGTTTTTTTCTGCTGCAGCTTGACTGGAGATACATGATGTATAGTGCTCCTCTACATGTGTTTAATTCTCAAGAATACAGATGAGGCTCAGAATCTAGCTGTTTTCAGCTTCTGAAAGAGTAGATGCCAGAGTACATTGTACATAATTAACTTGTCTATAGCGCTGATCCATAGCACTGATCTAGAGTACAAGACCTATCAGAATGCAGGTACATTGAGTATGAAAGCTATCAAAGTCACAGATCAGTGGTGGTGTAGCCATGCTAAGGGTATAACTGTACTTGGAAAATAAGAATCTATACTGCTATGCTCCTCCTGTAGTCTTGTTACGCTATGTAAATTAGTTCATAGAAATCATAGCCATGTACAAATATAGAAACAGTATAGCTTAAGAACGCCTTTCTGACTGGGATAGCCTTGGGCTATATGTACATACAGCGCTGAGTATTAAACATTGCTGTGGGCGAACTGGCAATAACACCTTACTAGCATGTGATAGCAAGTGGAAGTGTTACAGTTACAGTACAATTGAAGCATCACTTTCCACCAATAGAACATGTATATACATTTGTACCAATGTAAATGATACATGCACAGCAGCTAGTGTACTACATATGTACTGTACAGTACAAACACACGTACCACCTGTTTCATATTACTGTTCACTGGCTGCGTTTGATAACACCATGCAGAAACCTTTTAGAAATTGTGCTGCACATATTCTACACTAAGATAGCATACATGCTATATATATATGACTGCTAAGGAAGCGTGAAACTCTGAGTAATGACTTATAACAGTCATATTCTTTGGATTTAGTCTATATACATGTATACAGTTTTGTACAAGTATAAAATAAATATATGATATATAAATAAATTGAATACCAGTATTAGTTTTTCCATTGAAATTCAAATTTGGCAATTTTAATGGTTCCCCCACCACCACCATTACTCACACACATTCAGTAATACCATGATCGTCATGTACAATGTACCAAAAAATATATCAGTACAACTACAAGTTTATTGTTTATACCATAGCATTTTCATTTTCCAATCTTTCATACAATGGCATCTGCCCATCCGTGTGTGTCACTGTGTGTGTGCGTGTGTGTGTGTGTGTGTGTGTGTGTGTGCATGCATGTGCGTGCATGCATACGTGCGTGTGTTTGTGTGATTATATTGTATTTGTGTGTGTGTATGAGTAGGTATGTATGTGTATGTGTGTGTGTCAGTGTGTTTATATATATGACAATATCATTAGTAATGTAATTTGGCAAAAAGCTCCCTTACCCTACCACTCTCATTCACATTCAGTAATACATCATTTTTAGATATACATGGTTAAATTCATCCAATTTTCATCTTCAATCTACCTTAATTGACGTCTAACATGTACCCATATATAGAAATACCAATACCATTAACTGTGTCATTGAAATTCACTATTGGCATTGGAATTGTGATTGGCATAGATACATACACAATGTAGCATAATGGAAGTAAAAGACTAAAATATTCAATAAATATCTCCATCATTCATTAGGACTAAGAGCTTAGAAGTGGTACGGTAGGATGAACTCATTCATTCATAGCAATGCTCTTTGATCTGGTTTCCTGGCCTGTTTCCTTAAGTTCTATGTCTAAGTGGAATTAGAAGTGAATCCTTGGGTGATTGGATGCGTCTATGTATGACCTCAATGTCAAATTGAATTCCACTCTACTTCATACTGTGCAGTGTAATTCATACGTTGTAAGTTCAAATTTTGATGTGTTTTGTGTATGTGTGTGGGGAGGGGGGGGGGGTATATTGGTGGCTGTCTGTGTGGGCCATGCAGTTTGTATACAAGTGATAGATGGGCATGGACATGTACATATATTAACTACATTTTTGTACATGTACATTGTGTGTATACATTTGTACTTACATGTACATTTTGTACATGTGTGTACATTTTTCACACACCAGTGTTTTTGCTGAGGTTGGGAAACGCCAGTAGCAAAAAGGGAAAAAGGGGTAAATGTTGTGTTGTTTCCCATACTGTCTACCTTCCCTGTAGATTTTACCTGCTTACTGCCCTTAGCAAAAACACTGACATACCAGGAACATACAAGCATACATGTATCCACCCACCCATCCAATTATAACCACTGACTGCGGTACCGACCAATCAACCAATTAACCACCATCCCAGTCAGCTACATGTACATTGTAATACAATCCAATCCATTCATCCATCCATCCATCCATCCATTTATCCGTCCATCTGTCCATCCATCCATATGCAAGAATGCATTTTCTTGATTTGCCTGTAACTGTCTCTTGCCTTTTTGATTTTATGAAAAATAAACATAATGAAATGTTTAATAAACCATGTAGACACTACATAAAAGGGATAACCAGTGAAATAAAAATATTTCCGAAAGCATTTTATACTTTGAATAATGATTTTTGATGATTAACAGCATAGTACATGGATACATGAACACTTTATCAAAACAGTTTTTGAATTTACAATACATGTATGTACATTTTAACCAACCAATACTAATACTAAGGTTAGAAGGTTAGATCTTTTGACTACAAACATTTGAAGTGTAAGTTGTTTTCTCTCTCTCTCTCTCTCTCTCTCTCTCTCTCTCTCTCTCTCTCTCTCTCTCTCTCTCTCTCTCTCTCTCTCTCTCTCTCTCTCTCTCTCTCTCTCTCTCTCTCTCTCTCTCTCTCTCTCTCTCTCTCTCTCTCTCTCTCTCTCTCTCTCTCTCTCTCTCTCTCTCTCTCTCTCCTTTCTGAAGTTCTTTACTCTCCCTTTATTTTTTTTTGTTGTTGTTTGGTGGGGTTTTGTGTGTGCTTTTTTGGGTTTGTTTCTATATGTGATTTACTCGTCACATCTTCTCTAATTTTTTAGTAGTGTCTCAATTACGCCCATAAAAGAAGGACTGCAGAGAACACTGCAAGGAGTGTAAATACACAAAGTATGCCTCACTTGCACTCATGCATTATGCGTTCTGCTATAATATTTACTTTGACTAATTTGATTTTAAATATTGACAAGCATACATGTATCTTTAGCAAGTATTCACTCACTGCTTTAATAGGCCAACTAATTTATTGAAATGAAAGCTTCACTATTTATCTAGTTCTCCTGGAGTATATGTATATCAACATCATAGCCTCCTATTAAAGTCTTCACTATCCTGAAACAAAGCCTGAGGGATGATGGTGTATTGAAGTCCATCAAATAGAACACATGAAATATAGCTTATGAGTGTATGTAGCTTTTGTATGTATAATGGCAAACTATCCCTCAGGGTTAGTGTGCACATCATTATCAATTGAGGCCTGGCTATCAAATATCGTTGATTTATGTCTTCAAAGTGATTATCATGTTGTGGGCTTGTCTCACACAATGCAGATTAAAAAGGATCAGGGCAGTAAAGTTGGAAACGTTAAATGAAATTGCAGTATGAAGGTTTACTTGGATTTTTAGAAGTTTATCATTTTGTACAGAATGTATGAAAATCTATAATCTACACTGTACCTATGCTATACCTACAAAACTATGTTGTTAGATGTAACAGTTTACTCATAATATTGTTCACCATGAGATGTACATTTGTATTGAATCCCATGTCGATAAACACATTTGTGTCGCAGCACACCCAGTATGGTGCACTGCAGTATATTCAATCAAAATTGATTTTTGGGTCCGCACCCAAAAATCAGCTCCTTCCCAAATGAATCACGATTTCAAGAAAGTCTAATTATTGGTATTTTAAGAATTTTCAGCAAATATATTACTTGTTGGATATCTGATTGAAAAAATAATGCCCAGTTACAGCTAGTGTAGGTTTAAAAGTGGTAATGAATGATTTACAAGTAATGGGACCACTAACATTTTGCTTTGGACCACCAAAATAAAAAAACTGGTGGTCCACGTGTCTAAAAAAATTAAAGTAAATTTCGAACCCATACAGTATATGTATTAAACTGATAGTGATAAAGGCAGTGTGGTTGGAAAAGTTATACAGCTTTACACTGTGTGAAACTAGATTTCAGATGTTTCTCATTTTGAAACCTTATGCATGAAAATTTATGATATGATGTGTATTAATATGGATCAGGGCAATATAGTTAGAACAGTTAAATGGCTTTGCAGTGCGAAGGTTAAATCAGATTTCAGAAGTTTTATCATTTTTGTATTGTATGCCTGAAAATTTATGACTTGATGTACGATATACATTATGTATAGAGTCTACATTAAACAGATCAGGGCAGTATAGTTGGAAAAGTTATGACTTTGCAGTATGAAGGTCAAACCAGATTTGACGAAATTTATGATCTGAACTGGAAATATCAATCACAAAATGTCACAAAACTAGTTCTACTGATGGTTTTTCCATATTGAAATCAAAATAACTGACTATTAAATAACTGCATAAATGTCAGGATTCCATTTCAGCACAAATTTTTGGGCATAAATTTCTTAGCGTAAATTTTTTTTAGTTATATTGAAAGAAGTTATATGAAAATTGACTGCCCATGAAAATAAATTTATTTCATGGTAGATTTTTATAACTATAGTAAAATAACAGGGAGAGGAAATAAATTCCAGTAATGGATTTTTTAAAACTTGGCCAAATAAATGGAACTGCTCTTCATGAGATATTCAACTCCATGGCAACAATGGTATTCAAAATGATTTTAGCCAAAAAGGCCAATCTTCCAACTATTCGAAAGTAAAAAATATACACCATGAAAAGACATACTAAAACTTAATCAAAACACAATAAGATTTACAATACAAAGAAAATGAGTATACCACAAACAGTATTTTTGCTAAGGTGTGAGAACCCTGGTAAGATGTGAAAAAAAATTGTGTGGTTCCAATTACATTCAATTTTAGAATAGGTGGGGTAGGTAGATTCTTTTTTTATTTTTTTATTTTTTTTTTGTCATATGTGAATGTCTTATATATGTAGTTATGTTTTTCGTTGTCTTCCATATGGTCTCTGTGTTATTGGTTTCTTCCCATCAGATGTACAGCCATTACAGATTGGAAGAACAAATTTATATTGTCTTTTTAAGTTGATATCAGTGTCCGCAGCCATTATTTCTTTTGAGATTTCGTGATTTTATTTATTTTTTCTTGAATATGTAAAAAAAGTTTAGGGTCGGCCAGAAAAACTAGGTGGGGTCAGGTAACCAGAACAACACCTCTTTTTTATTAGGCCTAACAGACAGGGTTAAATTTGGTAGAACTGACATAGTTCCCATACATTGTAATATTATTTTGGTGGGGAACCCTCGATAAAATGACTGGGAAACTCATGTAAGTTTTACCTACTTACCACCCTTAAGAAAAACACTGACAAAGATTGCCCTGTTCATCTCATTGAGACAGTTCCTGACAGGCAACTCATAAATATGCATACCTATACTTGTATTGAATTCCATGGAGATACAACTACATGGTTATGATAAACAGACAACAACATGACCAGCATTTATATTCTATACTATCTACAAATCTATATTTAATGTATCCCATGGTATTTGTGTCAAAACTAATCTTTGGCATTTATCAAATAAAAACAGCTATATATCAAGGTTATATCCTTTGACTTATAAATATGTAAACTGTCTCCGTTTATGTATAACAAACATTTTTTTTAAAGACTGTATGGAATAACAATATTAAGTGATGTTGCACGCCATTTGTTTTGTAGTAAACTAAATGGTAGGATAGAGGTTGCATTGTGAATACTTTTATCCAGTATGTTTATGGAAACTGCCATGGATTGTATGCTCTCCAGGGAGTGTAATAGGAAGTACATGTATATACAGTACATGTAGGACGACCATTGTGGCATTATTGGTCTGTGCCAGTTACTAATTGCAAAATGGATAGAGGTTGCAATATGGATTTTTTTGAGAGTGTACTATTGTTAACCTTTGTATTTGCTTTCAGTATAACAAGCACTTTTATTCGGGGGCAGTGCTTTTTTGACGGATTAATTTATATTTATTTCTGATGAACTGTAACTATTTTGTTGTATGTATATTTATTTTTTCCAGTTTGCTTTTGATATGTAAAATGGTTTTGACAGACCAGTTATGTAAATAAATTTAAAAAAAAAAAAAAAAAAAATATGGATGCTTTAATCCGATATGCTTACTGAGGCTGCAATGGATTGTATGCTCTCCAGGGAATTTTAATAGGAAGTATATAGGGCCATTGTGGCAGTACAGGTCTGTGCCGGTTACTAATTGCAAAATGGTTTGAGAAAGTACTATGCATGTACATGTACAAAGAATAAAAATATAAATGTAACCATAGAATTTGTCTTTTAGTAATACTGTAATCGGACCCCTGGGGCTCATACCACCAATGATATGGGGTCTATGGACCATGTGACTAATTTAAATTTGTCATTCTGATGCATGTAAGGTCATTGACCAAGACAGATCAAACTTTGAACTGCCTGTGTGTTATAATCTTTGTAAGTCATTTGATCTACCAAGCTGATGAGCATTTGTGGTAAAAAATATTATCACTTGCAATGATCACTACTTTTCTAGTTTGAATGCAAAATGTGTTTTAAAAACAATGTGTACTGCACTGTAGCTAGGTGGAAGGGGAATTGAACCTCATAATAAATTCTCAACTAGTTCGGAATTTCCCCAACTAATTCACTGGTTGGCATTTCCATAACAGTGATTATGTATTTTGATCTCATGGGGTCTTTGTATTGAGGGCACCCTGACATGGCATATCTTACAGACTATTTTGTGCTGTTCAATGTTTGTCGATTCATTCTCGACATGTAATGTAACACAATGATTATTACTGTCCTCTAGAGTTGAGTTGTAAATAACTTTTGTTTTTTTCTACTCTTATAGCCTCTCCTGTGTCTGCAGGCATGGATGAGAGCATTGAGGACGATGTGGAGATGAATGCATATGAGGAGGATGAAACTGTTAGCCACAGTACACCGACACCAAAGAAGAAATCACGTGAAGTTGTCACAGGTCGTGGAATATCATTAGCAATGCTGTTGTCAGATGGAATCATAGAAGCTGGGGAGGGTTGCCTATCTATGGATTACCTGGTAAGAACTCTATTACATTATGATACATGGGGAGAGTTCAAAGGTTAAGATTCAAGGGTCACACCAACATCATAGTTTGCATCCTAGACTTCTAATTGGATAGAAAGATAGCACATTGTGAACTTACCTAGAGTCAAGTTATGTGGGGAATTTGACTCATTTTCCTCTCACCTAGCATTTCCTGAAAAAAAAAACTTTTAGCTTCGGCGAGAAAGCCAGCACGAATTCTCATTTTTTTTTTATTTGCCTGCTGTGAGATGATGTCAATAACATCATATGATTAGAACTAACAAGGAGAGTGGAACAGTATCATATATTAAAACTTGATTATCGTATCATTATTGTCACTGTCTGAAATCATAAATAATCTAATTTTTGGTTTGAAATGAATACACAAATTTTAGGAAATGATAGCGAATAGGGGAAGCAATAGTCAAAATCCCCTCATGACTTGAGTCTGGGCTAATTGTAAACCTGAGATAGTGTTTAATATCTTTAAGGTATACTATACAGTATATATGTATACAGTATATCCCTTTTCTATATTTGCTAGCAGTGAGTGAATCTATAAATGTTAACATTAGTGCAGCCATTACAGTACAACCCAAGAAATCCTATCCCGTTTGGTAGCTCTGTGTCACCTTGATCGTTTGCACGAAGTGTGAGTATTTTCATGTGTTCTTATAATGTAATCTGGATTTATATTTCAGGGTAAAAAGTTTGCAGGTGACTTGTTACCAGATGGTAAAATTCGGTGGCAAGATACAAAACAGATCTTCAATTCTCCCAGTGCCTGGGCCATATACTGTAAGAAGGTTGTGAATCCAGCAAAGAAATCAGGCTGTGGTTGGTCATCGGTAAGTCAAATTGCAATATAGTACATCCCAGTGGTAATATATGTAGTTTACTTCATAATAATGCTTTCAAATCAAGTACTGTCTTGCCAGTTAGCTATAACTTATGATGTTGTGCGCCCTCGGTGTTGACATGTACAGTTTACTTTGTTCTAATCAAGTTACTGGTACTAGTATTTATATTTTGTATGTTTTATCATGTTACTCATTTTCTAGGTGAAATATAAAGGACAGAAGCTGGACCAATTTAAATCAGTGTGGTTCCGAAAGCAACATCCAGAGCTAGATTTTCAAATACCCTCTCCTGTGGTATGTATTGTTTTGGTCATCAAAATGACATTATTTTTCATATTTTCTTAAATTAAGCATAGTTTTAGTTAGTTAGCTGAGGCTATGTTCATCTAGTGTTGGGTGAAGCCCTCCTCCAGCAATTTCCATTCTCATCTGTTAAGCATGCACATGTATAATTATATTGTTCTCCATCATTTTCCTTCATTCAGTCACAAAGCACTCATGACATCAGGGTTTTGTCACTACACGTTGACTACTTGGCTTTAACTCGGTGATAAGGCCCCTTAGGTCACTCATATTTCTTCAGCTGAACAAAGACTTTGGGATGATGCTGTCAACCTGGAAATTTTTTTCTTAAGATTTATTTTCGCTGGAAAACAAATACACAAAATATTAAGCAGTGACTAAAAAATTAAAATTGTCTTCGTGTACACAAACACAATGGTACAAGTCTGGTAAAAATTAGTCACAAATTAGCAACATTTTCTAGTAGCAAAAATGTCTAGGTTTACAGTATCAAATTGTAGTTTAGTATATCATAAATGACAAATCATTTATCAAATTATTCCATCACGGATAATAGTATTAGGTATGAGATAAGGTTTTATTAGTACTTGTCTTTCATTTGTGGTGACAAGGCCCTTATGTCATTCATAGTTTTTCTCAGCTAAATGAAGAGAGTTATTGGGGAATAATAAGGGATTTTACATCATGTTTCATATCTAGCAAGATCTGCAAATATGTCTAGCAACAACATTTGTCAAATGTGATCGTGTTCAAGCTTTCACCATGGCCTTATGTGCTGATGTTGAGAACAAAAGTGTTGCTCAGTGTATATCACTTTCAGCTTGACCACCCTCAAGTGGTTGCTATGGATGCAATGGCTCACATGGGATCTCATGAGATCTGCTGCGAGACAAAAAACAGCTTTTTGTAGTAAATGTATGATGTACAGCAAATCATACTGATGTGTCAATTTCTTTGTAGACATCAAGCCCCAGTAACCACTCCATCACGGATAACAATAGTACTAAACACAACAGGGAAGACAAAGTGTGTACCGTCGAGGACAGGGAAAATAAAGAAAACAAACATTGTGATAATGATAAAAAACAAACTGAACAACAAAGATCAGTGAGACAAGAACAACAACAACAACAACAACAACAACCTCATGAACAGTACAGATCTCCAAGGCAGGAACAAACAAATTTACAACACGCACAGAGATCACCTAAATATGAACAAAATGGCTACAGCAACGAAGCTAGGAATATGCCGGTGAAACGACCCAGGGGAAGACCAAGGAAAGATGGTAGTACTCCAAGACAACATGGTACAGAAGGTGGTACAGGAAGAAAACGGTATGTATAATAAAAGGTAGAATAAAGTGTAGGTAGCTATTATCTATTTCATACACGTCAGGGTCCCACACAACAAAAAACCTAGACTGTAACTAGGGACACTTAAATAAAATCTGAATATAAATTTACGTGATTTATAAAAGATTACCAGATTACCATCCAAATATGTCCATATTAGATATTGAGACAGCAACATTATAGTGACATCTTTAGAGTCTGCTGCCCTCAGTGGTAGTTTATTTGGAACCTTTCGTTTATCTCTGCTTACACATCTTTGCTATTTTCTTTCAGGAGGCTAATGGATGATATCAAATTGAAAGGTAAACACTTTCATCACAATAGTTTTGTATTATCAAATTAAAAAGTATTAACAAAACTTTTGAAATTATCGTACAGGTTTTTGTAGCAGTAATGTTTGTTTATAAAATATGAAATATCACAAATGTAGTATTTATGTCATCTTTGGACCACAAGAGGGCAGGCTGTGATATAATAGGGAGTGGTGGCATGGACTAAAACTATTCATTGGCAAGTCAAAATGCATTTATGTTTGGAAGAACACATTTTGATAAATCTACCATATGTAGTGTATACATTTTGTAACAATATTGCATATTTTGTTTATAAATACTTTATTCACAATCGTACATCAATTGTAGAATTACAATGTGTTATGTTTCCAGGGATGTTGATAAGGGCTGGTAGCCAGCACAAAACAACCGGGTACTCTGCAATGTTTTCCCAGCTACTTTTTCACAAATTTATTTAAAAATTCTTCTTTTAAACCACCATATTTCCATCAGTGGGCAGATCCAGGGTCTTCTTCAGGGATATTACCGCTTACTTTTCACGTTTGTTTTTGAAAATCAAGTACATCCATAGATTTCTACGTGGACAATATTACTAAATCAATCAATCCTGTATTTAGTACTATGGTCACTAGCCTTACGTACAAACATTTGCACTTGTCATATCAGACACTAGAAATCTAAAGACATACAAAATGACTAGATATCTAAATAAATAAGTACATCAAAAATAAGAAAATGAAACAAAAATAAGTAAATACATAAATAAATTATTGGGTTCTTTCATGAAATCAAAATGCTAAATAAAGATACATGGCGAGATTTCTTTGTGTGTGATTTGGTCTTCATGAGTGTTACAAATTTATCTTATTGTGGTTGTCTATAATAAAATACTGGAATGTATTTCTGTCTTATGTCTGTGTATTACTAAGTATTACTAAGTATTACTAAATGATAATCTATTGGTCTACTGTATATCCCAATACATCCTGTACTTTAACAGAAAGTACATGTGGTATTTCGTTTCTACAGGGTTAAATTTATCATTCATAGGGTCCGTCAAATCAGAAAGTAAAGACAGAGAAGTGGTCAGTTACTCATCACTCGACAAAAGAACTCCAGAATGGTCAGTCAAATTTATTAAATCTTTATTATAACTTTTCATCATTTTTACTTTTGGCATGAACATACTCTGTGCTAATTGACTTAAAATTCATTTGAAAATATGAATTTGTTTCATTATTGCATCATTGGCGTTGTTGCAGCATCATTATAGTATACTTGCTTGAATGTTGGCAATGATGCAATAACACTTGAAAAATAAAATTTGCATATACAAGATATGAAACAGATTTCTTGGAATCTTGCCAAAGATAAACATTTGAACAATGATACTTTTGTATGTACATGGGTACAGATTTCTTGGAATGTTGAACAATGATACCTTGTATATATTTATGCAGATTTTTTGGAATGTTGCCAAAATTAAATGTATGAACAATGATACTTTGTATACATTTGAACAGATTTCTTGGAATGTCGCCAAAAGCTGCTTGAATATTGATAATTTATTGTAATCTGGATATCCCTGCAGTGTTGCCAAAAGTTGATGTTTGAACAACAATTTGCATACATTTGCATATTGCTAAAGTTTCTGATCATACTTACCTTTCTCCTTTAATAATGCAGAAACTTGATGAAAATTTTCAATTTGTTTTTCTCTAATCATTCGTCTTGCTGACATGGTTTCTTGTATTCCATTACTCTTTAGCAGGGATCCACAAACACTTGTCCAATGTGCTGATTTTTCATCTCTTGGTAAAAATCAACCCTTTTCTGTTTCTATAAAAACCAACTGCCTTATGCTCATGGTAAGTATTAGAATGTTTATAGATATCTTTTGTAGTTTACTGTATGATTTATTCAAATATACAGTTGTTATAGCAACGTTTTTTTTCAGTAGATACTGTAAATCTGTAAATTTTCGCTAAATGCTTATTTTGCTTATTTCACATGGAAAACGAAAACTCAAAAATAAGTAGGGACTATGCCTTCTTGTATGTGTGAACACAATGGTACCAGTCTGGTAATTAGTAAAAATTAGTCTTTGAGAACTAGCTAAAGAGTGTAAAGGCACAAAATTTTCTAGTAGTGAAAATATTATGTGACACACATACTATGAAGATAAAAATTCTTTGTTTGTCTAAATTTCCCAAGTTGCTTTAGATTTTCTTATGCCATTTATCTCAGGAAGGTGCCCGCTAAACCAATTTGATGTACCACTGAAGCACACAATTTCTGGTGACACTCCAAAATCTGATGTTCCCCTATCTCTAACTATGTGATGACTCACAAGAAATCCCATTTTGTATCATTTTGACTCACAACAACAAAATTTGTGCTATCATTAGAAGGCACACTGAAGGTGTCATTCCTGTGATTTACCTTGTCACATAAATAGGTACCTGGTAGAACATGATTTTGATGCGAATAATCAATTTTGTGTGTAATTTGAATTAGACACTGCCAGGACAGTTGCAAAAATATATGTACCTATTAACATGGTATCAATTTTATACACTTTTTAGCATGTTGTGTTGTGACCTTATATACGGAACATATTAAATTTGCCTTCAATTATGTTGTCCAACCCCATCTACGTATGGATAGTCACTGTCTGCTTTCTACTTTTCTTTACAGGATTTTCACTGCCATCTGACTAGAAGTGAAGTTGTTGGTTATCTAGGTGGTGTCTGGGACCCAAACACACAACGTAAGTACTGATCACATCCACAAGTTTGGCCTGGTTATACCAAGACTAAGTACCAAAGGCTAACATAAAGTACTGCTCACATCCACAGGCTTGTCTTTTTTATTCAATTATCAAAACTTAATGATGAAATCATTATATTGTCAAGGGAAAAACAGTTGATCTTACATGACATTATTTTTTTGAAGGCATAAGTTATGTTGCACTGAAGTATGGGTGTCTGTATATCTGTGTGTCTGTGTACCTTGTTGAAAACATATGTATGAAGATACTAGTATGTCAGCCAAGTGACTTGACCTACTCTTGACCCAGAGGTCATACATCCTGGTACTTTTAGAGGTTGACAATATAACCACCTGTTGATTCCTGTACTGCTGTGTTGACCTTTTGTGACCCATAGGTCATACATCCTGGTACTTTTAGAGGTCAACAACATAACCACCATTAATTCCTATACAGACAACTGGATTGAGTTCTGGATAAAAATGGTTTGCGATTCATTATCTAGAATGTCCACGTTGTTGGCGTTGTACTATGCTAGCTGTCATATAGCAGATGAGAGCCGGCACAGTTACAGCATAGTGACGTGGACATTTTAGCTAACAGATCGTGGATTTTTATCCTGAACTCGCCCTTGGTATGGGGACCTTTTTGTTGACCCAGAGGTCACACATCCTGGTACTTTATATAAGTCGGCAATACAACCACCTGTTGATTCATGTATTATATAAACAACTTATGCATAGATTTACTGAGGTCACCAAGGTCATACATGCTAGGATATGGCACTAAAACTATTGTAGCCTGTAAATGTATGTTGATCTACAAAATTAGACAAATGAGTCTATCATCGGTGTAAGTGAGAAATGATCACGATGTGGTATAAACAGTGTACATACTACATGTACCAAATCAGAAAAAGTGTCAATTTAGGCAACATTATGTTTTTTACTTTTCACATAACATTTTCTGTTATGAAGTACAGAAAGAAAATACAGGCACTGATAGCGTGCTAAGACATGAAACCTTACATTTTATCTTACTATGAACACAAATAAAAAGTTTTTTGTTTGAATCTTCTTTGTCCCACCTGACAATGATGTTGATTAGTTCACAGTGAGATAAAATGTATCATTTTATATGTGTGCCTACTATCAGTGTCTGTATTTTGTTTTATGTCATTTGTAACAAAATACACTGTGTTCGATGTCATGCTGTCTGAGTGTGAAAATCTATAGTCACTCTGGTTTGGTAGTAGCGAGTATGTTATATCAATGGAAAAAGTCGTCATGCTGTCAGAGTGTGAAACTGTATAGTCACTCTGGTTTGGTAGTAGCGAGTACATTATATCAATGGAAAAAGTAAGAATCTGTTAATATATTTGATAAATTTGGACAAATTGGTTGCACAATAATCACAACGTACAGAACATAGTGACTTTATTATTAAACTGTGTTGTAGTACAAAATTTGCAAGTTTTTAAATTCTGTTTCCACTTATTTACAGATTTGCAAATATTACAAGCCTTCCCTTGTCGTTGTCGTCTTGGTGATAGAGACACAGCTCTCATCGTAGAGGAAGAGGTAAGCTTGAACTTTGACCAACAATGTTTGTTTCTTTATTCTCTTCTCAAGTGTTCTAAATACATGACATTTCAGAGGATGGGCAAGTGGTGTTATGGTAACTTGTGATTGTAGACTTTATTTTTCATAAACAAAAACTTCAAAAGAAGATGATACAATTGTAATTTGATATCTTTTATACTTGGTACTGTGGTAGTTACAGATCTGTCGTGTATGTAAGCCAGTAAAAGTATTATTACATGTGTACTAGAGATTACTTGCACAGTACATGCGCATACTAGTGGTATTTGCACTGCAGTACAATACCAAAAACATAACCTACATGACAAATGATAACCATAACATAACCTACATGCAAATGGTATGCAAATGGAGAAAGGTCATTTGTTGAACACAAAAGTATGAGATTGCACAGTGTTATTTTTACAGAAATTTGCTGTTTAGGACAAACATATGTAAGAATAACAGAACCCCATGATGTGCAAGTTCCAGTGTGGGTACTTAAGGGTATTTGCACTCATGTAGTGTTTTCTGCTGCACTTTCACTCGCTATGCTTGTGAAAGTACGGCTGCATAGAACACTGCAAGCACTCATGCAAATAGCCTGTGTACAGTGCACTGGAACTTGCACATCATGGGGGTGGCGTGGTTTGGTCATATCATTTCTTACATAGGTGCAATCTAGTAAAGTCTGTGGCATGTAATTTAAAGTGTACCATTTGGTTACACACACTTACACTATGAGGTCCAATATGCTATGAAAATCTAGCTTGTAGCTAGGTATGCTCAAGCAACACTTTGTTTCTGAACAGAAGTTTGCACGATTTACGATTTGGTATTAAAAAAAAATCGACTTGATAGTCAGGACTTGGGATGGGTAAGAACTTGCGTAATGATCACAAAAGGATACACGTTATCTAGGCATGCGTATCTGATGACCATTCAAAAGTTTATGTACTGTTTGCCAACATATCACAGATGACAAATGGATTCACACTGTATTTGTCAATAAAGAAAAAAAAGCTTTATGAAGACATGCGTATCTGATGATCACTCAAGACTTTCTGTACAGTTTGCCAACAGATCAAAGATGACAAAGGGGAATACAATTCACATTGTAATTGTTTATAAACAAAGAAAAAACTACTTTATCCAGACATGCATTTCTGACGATCACTCAAGACTTTCTGTACTGTTTGCCAACAGATCAGACAACGGATGGATTCACATGGTTTAATATTAGTTGGTTGGTATCACAGTCATCCATCATGCCAAGCACATCCCTCATTACGTGATCTAGACTGTCAGCTGGAATATCAAATGAAACTCAAAGCCTCAGGATCACCAGCTGTTGGTCCATGTCTAGGGGCTATTATAGGTGAGTGTCCATATCTAGATGCTGTTCAGTGTGCCCTCTAATCATAGCCAAATTGTATTGTTGTGAGTCAGTATAATAAAAAAAACTTGTCATTTCTTGTGAGTCACCACATAGTAAGAGATAGGAGAACACCAAATTTTGGTGCATCACTGGAAATCGTGTGTGTCAGTGGTGCATCAAATTGGCTTAGAGGGCAGACTGATGTTATAGGTGAGTGTCCTTATCTAGGTACCCCGGTACTGTTATGGGTGAATAGCCTCACTATCAAGCATGATTTATGACTCCGGTAGATACGGTTTGTGCCAGTGTTGTCATTTCAAATGGCTGCCTTGATGTAACTATACTCACATTGTTAAAAGAGGACCATAAACACACATAATCATTATCTGTTACTAATGATCTGTGAAGCTGTGTACATTTCTAGTAAACTGTATGACGTCATATCGATGACCTCATGTCAGGAATGTGACCTCATGTCAGTGACCTCATGTCTAGAATGTGACCTGGTATCGATGACCTCAAGTCTGTATGATTGATTATATTTGGGAAAAGAAAGAGTATCTCTAAGTATACAATTTGAAATAAAACATAAAAGTTGAATTTATTACAGTCATGTGCCACGAAACCTGTACTAGCTGCAACTGGGACATTTTTTTCATCAAATAACTAAAAATTGGCCAGTTACTTATAAAAAGACATTGTATCTGTTAATTAGTGGTCAATATTATATGTAGGTAGTGTAGTGACAAGTTTAAATCTTGAGCAAAAGTTTGGTTTTGAATCTGTCACCATGTTAAAACTATACTAGTTGTAACTGTAGTGTATTATCATTTTTTGTCAAATAACCAGAAATATATTCACCGTAAATTGATCAATTACTTATAAATAAACATTGTATCTGTTAATTAGTGGTCAATATTATCTATTGTAGTTGAAACTATAGGTCTTGAGTGATAACTTGGTTTGAATTTGCCACCATGTTTAATACTTTACTAGTTGTAACTGGTAGTATCATTTTTCGATCAGCCAACAACAATCTATTCACTGAAAAGTATTAAATTACCAATAATTAGACATATGTGTTAATCAGTGGTCGATATTATCCATCAGCAGTATAGAAACAGGTTGAAATTTCAATTGTTGTTGACGATGTTAATTTTTAGGAGGAGACCCAAAAATCAATTTTATTTTATTTACCATGTATACAGCTACAAAAAATATGTTAACCCACTAGTGACGCAATACAGTTCATGGTGAACTATATTACTAGTAAGTTATTATACAAGACATTTTCACACAAAACAAAAAGGTCCAGTTGCAGCTAGTGCAACTCTAAGCAGTTGTTCTTTTGATGATAAGTATAAATATTGTCTGTTTGTTCTTCAGCACCCTATGATAATCAACAACCTAAAAAGGAATCTTCTCTCAGGGCATATTGGGTAATGGCTCCAGATGAGGTAAGATTGTTCAACTTTACAGTGCATGGGACAAGAATATCATAACTATACATAGGGTGTCTGTACTTTATTCTATGTTTCTCATTGTATCACCTCTTATAGTGGCCATATTGATGAGGACTGGGTATTTATTTTTGATTTTTAATTCATAAAACAATTTTATCATGTCTTCCTATGTGAAAAATTAATATGAAAAAACATTGACTAAATCTGTGTTTGTAACATGGCAAACTCATGATAAATGTCTATACAAACTTTTTGCACATTTTTCCCAGCTTTTTGCAATGTATTCAGTGACACACATAGATTTGGCATATGTTGTTTCACATTGATTTTTAAAGTAGAAAGCCATTGTAGAATTGCTTTATAAATTAAAAATCCAAAATAAATACCCAATCCTCATCCATATGGCCACTGTTAATTGAAGTAACTAGAGGGCGGTGTAAACTAAATATTAAATAAACGATAAATAGCTAGATACAGATTATACAGTTACTGGGTATAGTTCTTAATGAGTATGTTTTAAAGAGAATCATGAAATGAAAACCTGTTTCAAAGATGTATTGCTTAAAAGTCCAAATGACTGTCAACTGTCTAGTGTGATTCTAGAAGTAGTCACAGTAATTGTTCTCCATTGTGTGATAAATAAATGATAATGAACCAATTGTGCTTTCTCCTTTCATTGTTCAGTCAAATCCCAGCAAGAATTGTACACCTATGCATATAGAGTATAAGTGTCAGGTTGATACTTACCTCTCTCAAGATATTCTCAATGAAATGGTAAGTATTACACTGTTTCTATATACTGTGATTTCTCTGATCACAAATCACTAAACAAAAAGGAGACTAATTTTGCACCGACATTTCTTTATGCTTAGGGCCCCTCATCCATTCATGTAGTGCAAACTCTCTAAATATAGAGTTATGGAATTTAGCAACAGTAGTATGGCTTATGCCCCCCCCCCCCCCCCCCCCCCCCCCCAATGCTGTACAACACATTTCTGGTCCGTAAAGATTATGTGTCTGCAAATGTGTTGTTCTTCATTATACCAAAATTCAAATGCCTTCCACTTCCCTCTCTGGAGTCATGATGGGCAAGCCCTGTCACTGCTGTTTGTGGTTAAAGTGGCTAAAGTCCTTAATGGGCAAGATTTGAACCATGACTGTGCCTCAGTCAACCCAGCTGTACAATTGGGGACCTGATAGGATAGAGTTGCAATGTGAATACTTTAATTCTATGCACTTATAAAGGCTGTAATGGATTGTATGCTCCCCAGGGAGTTGAGGAAGTATATAGGGCCATTGTGCCAATATAGATCCATATCAGGGGTAATAATTGTAAAGGGCTTTGAGCACATATAAAAACCAACATTATTATTATAGAGATTGATTTTCTGTGAATGAATTTCAACAACAAAGCACAGACCAACTATTACCTGGTGTATCAATTTCATATTTGCATATCATACCAATAGAACATTAAAACAATAGATGGGAAGACTCTTTGTTTGGGAAGACTCTTTGTTGAGCTGATGCTGTGTTCTCATTACATGCTCATTATCACCTGTTTGAGGGTGTGTAAAGGTGTTTTCAGACACCTGGAAGTTTCTGCAGAGACCCAGAGGGAAGCTTTAGTCTTGAATTGTCTCCTTTCCCTTACTACATAGTGTAACAATTTGAATGTAATGTTTTTATTTCAGAAATGGTTATCTGATTATTACAAAGGGAGTCCAGACATGGTACGCTTCTCAGACATGTGGCACCAATCTAATACATTTATGGATAAACTCAAGGTAGTAAACAGTAGATGAAATAGTTTTTATGTGTAGAAAAAAAGTTCAGTACAAAGCCTGTAAGTTTGATTTACTTGACTATAGACAAACTTTCCACAACAACAAAAGTAAGTTACGAAAACTGTAAAAATTAAAAAAAAATACAAGCAGAACATACATCTGACACAATACCATAACTTTCCCAAGCCGCACGAGAGCACAAGTGAATTCACTCAACCAGTGAAAACGCATAATGCACTGAAACATACGGGTACAGTATTTCAGAAAGTTCTGTTCAAAAAGAGAATGAGCACGGAGCGCAGACAATGAGATTGGGTTAGGGAAAACCTATGGTATCGTGTCAGGTGTATGTAATGAGTGCTCACAAAAGAACAAACAGCAGTAAACATAACAGCCAAAAAGAAATCGTGCCATGTACTCCACATTGGATTTTAATCAGATTGGGATACTGTTCAGTTTAGAAGATATCAAAATGTTACCTCTCCCCATTAAAGAGATTCAGTTCATCCCTTCATAGTAAAAAATATACAATCTCGCAATATCTGTATATGAATGTTTCTTACATGCATTCTGTTTTATTTGTTTTCTGTAGGGATCACTGGCAAAGAAACTTCCAAAGGACCAGACAGATGGAAGATTTCTGGAATTTCTTCATCAGTTACTTCTCTGAAAATTTCACTGAAAAAAGGGAAAACAGGAGAAAAATGCATAAAAAAGTAAACATACAGTAAATAATAAGAAATTAAATTGGCAAGAAAGCTCAAGATTAATAAAAGAGTACATTGTATTTATTCAAACAAGGAATGAAATATAAAACTTACTCTGAAGTTTAAAACTATAGATCAAATACGATTGGCTATTGAAATGCTGTTTGTGCAGTTATCAGCCAAGCAGCAGTTGAAATACATTTTAGGCTTTGTTTTGAATATAAAATGTCAAATTAGAATGACTAATAGTGCTTATATTATGCATTTGTTTAATACCCTATCAGCACTTGGAACACATGCTTCTGGTTTCATAAAGAGCACATTTGATTGGCTGTTGAAATGCTGTTAGCAGTTATTAGCCAATCAGCACTTGGAACACATTCACAGTCATATTATTAGATTCATTATCAACCGTAGAGGATAGAATATTAATATATACAAATGCAAACCACAAAACAGAATATTTTAAACATACATAGGTTTGATGCGAATGTTTATTGACATATCCGAAATGTTTATTTTCAAAATATTTACCTTTGTTTTCATTCAATGTTCAGTTACTATGCTGTGTTGAAAAAGGAAAAACTTTTTTCTCAACAAAACATTCAGGAATCATAAAATTCATATCTAATAAACCTTCGAATAGTTTCATAGTGACATTCACTTTGTGGTCAGAGGTCAAAGTTCACCTGGAGGTCATAGTTCAGAGATCAGTACCGAGAATACTGTAGTCGTATGTATTTCAGCAGTAGGTCTATTTCAGCTAAATATGTGGAAATGATTTTTCTGCAAAAATAAGTCCGACTGAAATGCATATATATGCATTAACAACAGTTTCACTGAATATGAAGGACTGGCGGGAAGCGTTACTATTTCTCTGTGCACTGTTTCGCCAAAGTGGAGAGTGTCCGACCTGTTCTAAATTGTAATTTCGTAAATTATTCATGCCCAAAAATAAACTACAACTTTTATACGTATATCAAAGTGATTTTGTGAGTTCAGTCTTACTGTCTCTTCTCATATTAAAGTACTATCTATACCGTAACCTCAGTAAGTGTTAATTTATTCAGGGTTCAAAGGTCACTCGTGGGAGGGGTCAGAGTTCAAAGTTCAGTACCTGGAGTATCTAACTTTTATACCAATATCCAGAGTGATATTGAGTTTTACTGTTTCTTCCCATAAGTACTATGCATACAAATACCTCTAGTCTGAATTCATTCAGAAAGACCAACTTCCAAATTTTATAGTTGATTTTTTGGACCACAAAAATGGTTATATAAGGGTGTATACATGTGTGAGGGTACAGAACAGATGTGTAAGTTTTAATACTAAATTATGTAGTAGTAGTATTCATAATATAAAAACCTGATGACCTGAACTATTTATATATCTACACTGACCAATAACTGTATTGTATCATAACTTATTAAGGTGGTATGTGCTTAAGAAATATGTCATAATCTTTTACTGTTACTTTGTTCAAGAAAACGCCAACCAGTTGTCAGTGAAAAATCAAGAAAAAAAACAAGGGGTCACACCATGCAGGTGCAAGGTCATAATGATCTTGAGATCTTGACATTGACACATTTTAGTATTCAATATAGCCAAGTATGTCGAGTCTGGAAAATTCATAGATTTATGATTGTTTTTGGAGTGCAGACCCAAAAAATCAATTTGATTGGACATATTGCACCATACTTTGTGTACTGCTGCATGAACAATTTACCCATAGATGATTCAATACTGTGCAGGGTGTACAATGTTATGAGAAAGTCAACTGGGTTTTTGGTGGCCAAGTGGTTAAACCACTTGCCTCTTACCTCTGCAGTCGGGTACAAACCCATTCAGGGTTTGATTAAATTTACCATGCTGTAGTAAGTAAGAAGAGTGTCATTCAGTTTGACTCTACCGAACAATGCAGGTTTTCCCTGGGTACTCCGGTTTCCTCCTGCATTAACACTGAACCCATGAGGGATGGCTCTCACTGGACTTCTTGGGAGATAAGTGTTTATATACTTAAAGAACTATCCAGTATAAATAAAAATAAAAGATTATTATTGTGTCTAAGAAAACAACTATAAAACAGCATTCCAGTTGCTGTTACTTCAACTTTAATGTTGTTCATCATCTTCAAATTTGTTTGGGTTACAAATTAGCTCAGGGTATATACTACATGTGTATTGGGTCCAGTGTATAACAGTCTCACTTTAGTATATTTCTGTTGACAAATAACATCATTTGAACACCATATCAGAGTTGAAATCACATATCAGAAACTACAAATACGGCTAAACTAAAAACTGATATATGCTATCTTTAAAAATCTAGTCCTGGTATATCTTGTCAAATTTTAACATCGTTTTCTAGAGAGGAATTGCAATCGCCGGAGACTATGTGTTGTGGTATTTTAATCTCAAGCTTCCCAAATAATAACGCTTGACATTACCAATGAAACTACTGTTACGGCAAATGCTTGTTAAATCTGTCATGTCTCCGAATGGCAAGTTCATTCTTCCATGTCTCATACACTATGTCTTTGACCCAGTGTCACTGGATTGTTATTGCTGTCTAATGACACTTCTATGCTCTGCTACCAATGTTAACCTTGATAGTGCCTATGAAACTACAGTGTACTTTTATTTATCACATGTGTTTGGCATGACTAACCTGTACTTGTATATACAGATAGTGTCCTGTGCATGTGCAGTTGTGTCTAAAGTGAGTTAAGGATGTGAATAAACCCTCAGCTGACGAAGTAGAATTCTGTCACTAGTTAACACAAACTTTGAGATACTAAATACTAAATAAGAGAGAGATACATTGTAATGACTTAGGCGTGATTCTGAAAAAGTAACTGAGAAACTCGCTTGTATTTATTTAGCCATGTTTTTAGCTAAGGACTGAATAGAACCAGACTGCTTTTGTGAAACTGACCCCACTTTGTTCTTAATTTAGTTTCATCCCATTGTTTTCCTATGATGGATGAGTTCATTCTTTAGGAAAAAGGGGTGTGTAGTACTATCAATAATCTTTTACAATGCTTAGCTGTCAAACTGATAGGAGGAGGTGCAACAGTGTAAAATTCTTTGATAGACATTTTTGTAATTAGAGAACTTGCCAAAGAATTGTTATAGCTCTTTTGATTTTGTAGTTCTTGCCAGGGAAAGTTTTGATAGTTAATTCCATTTTGTAGCAGTTTTGGTTGTCTGATCCGTTTTCAGTTTGCAGGATCTTATAAAGTAGTTTTCCTAATTTCAGTTATGTGGAAGTTTGAAAAAGTTGAGTTTTCTATCTTTGACATTCACAGACTGTTTATTCAGTTTAGCCACATTAGTTCACTGTTTGACATTCACAGACTGTTTATTCACTTAGCCACGCTAGTCAGTAGACATTCATAGACTGTTTATTCATTTAGCCACGCTAGTCTGGTTTTCTGTTTGACTTTTATGATAATTTGTGAATCAATGCAACAACCAATCAATTTACAGAAGTCTAATCACATGATTTGATGCAAATATTTGAACAAATTTCTGCCATAGAATTTTTTGGTAAATATTCATGAAGGAAAATCAAAGTAATCATCAGATCTTTACCAAAGTACCGTTGACTTATTGCCATGACGACTACACATCAAGGGTTCAGGAGATCAATAGTAAAGAAAGTTAGAAGCCTATTGGTACCTAATTCTATATTGGTTAATTGACCAATCAAAAATCATTTTCTCATATATAAAATGCAAATTTAACAGGTGTGTATACTACTGTAACATCCTATCAGCATAACTGACTGCTGTATCTGATTTATTTCATCAAAATTTGAAAAGAAAAAAATTGAGTTTTTTAGGTTTAATTTATTTGAACTATGGAATAGTTCATGCATAATATTGAAATGAAATTTGCATAATTTGCATATTAATTTATTTGCAGGTGTTGATTTACCATGGCTTTGTTTGATGTTTATTTCATGACTTGTAGATATTTTCTGTGTTTTTTGATGGAATTTTGTCATATTTTTCTGCTTTATTGAGGTGTATATGTTGATAGCTGGATGACTAGTTCTATGCATTGGATTCTTAGGTGGAGGGCAACTCCCAATAAAGTTTCAAGAAATAAAAACAAAAGTGAGTCAGTTTCTTTTATTTCATATTAAGGTATGATTTAGAATGTTAAGGTTTTTCTCTCTATTTATAAAAATTCACACCACTCCAGGAAATATATTAGTCATTTTCATAAAAATGTGCGTTGTTGAGAGTTACAGCTATCTACGAGAAGGTGGAGGAAAACCTTTTAAATTTCGTCGTTGAGGGCGCTCATGTTGCGTGGAAACGATTGAAAATAAAGCTACTCGCATCATTTTATCATCGCGACTGCCAGTATGAGAAAGGTCGTTTGGGGGCCAACGCACTTTACAATATCTTACCCCAAGACACTCTGATTGGTATGCTTGGTATTTTAAAACTTTCCCAATGAGCAATATTTTTTAAAATAACAATAATAATAAAAGTGCGCTTAAGAATGAAAAAAAGGTTGAAATGGTGCGTGGCTTCAACATAACACGTTCTAAACAATGAGTGTAACCATAATGGCATGCGAAATTCAAAAATAAAAAAAATGTCAGTCATTAAAATTGCTGAAATAACGCCAGCCTCTTTTCTCAAGACTGTAGGTAGGCTAAGTTTCCTATCCACATGGCGATTTCAAAATGTTTACTAAAAAAATGAAAAAACCGAAACATTTAACAAGCTGTGTAACAATGCATGTCTCTGTGTTTTCTATTGACGGTACGGTTATTCATTCAGTTCAAACTTATTTGCATCCGAGATTAAACTTAGGCCAAATAAAATATGGTATGTTGCCGATAACTCGACCCCCTCCCCCCCCCCCCCATCCTAAACTCTTTTTTTACAGAACTTAAGATAAAATGCTAACACTTTACTTCTATTTCTGTGTACACATTCATGCCTTTGCCTCATCTGTGGTCAGTTTTTAACGAGCATTCCAGAGAGAAATCATGTCTTTTTAGACTATAGCAGTACAATGAACGGAGGGGGGGGGGGTTGTAGCTGTCACATGCATACGATCAGGTCCTCAATTACGAAGCATCGGTCAATAATCACCTGACGCCATAAACACCTGGCGAAAACATTCACTCCTTTGAGAAGTCATTCAAAAAATTAGAGTAAAAATGAAACAAACTTCCGATTTTCGTCATGTTAAGTCAAGTTATCGGAAACAAACTTTTTATTTTTATTTTGCCTTATGTGTTGCGAAACAAAAGGGGTTTAGCTCAACGCTCGACTAGACCCGGCGGCGATGACCGACCTTCACTTTCTCAGTGACTCCTAATCCCAACTTGCATTGAAATACAGTGGTTTGCTATGTATATTATGACAACAGGTTGTTTCCCGTTCTTTCAAGGTCTGGTTGAAGGAGGTTGTATACCTCGAGCGAGATCTCCTGGGTCTATCTGAGATATCAAAAAGCTGGGTGTACTAAACTCAAAAAAGAGTGTTTCTCGTTTTCACAAGGACATAAAACAACACAGTGCAATAACAAACTACTTCTATCACCTAACTCAAAAAAAATGTTGTTTTTCTACACTGTGGTATTATGCAATGTATAAATACGACTTAGATGTAAACATGTGATAAACATGGCATTTGTGATATAGGTAAATTAAATACACACTACGTGTAACGCTGAAGTAATCCAGCCCTACGTTACAATCTGTTTGGCTGGTGTTTACTGCAGTTGAGTTGAGGGCATTCCCTGGATCAACCTGTCATGTGACCTCTTCGGTATTTGTATTAGTCTCATAACCTGTATTTTGAACAAAAGAATGGTATCGCATTTGACGAAATCTGAAATGTTGTTTTCCTTATTGTTATAAAAATGGGTTTGCGGGATATCTTTTGAGAACAATAAAAGACTGTCTGCAACCACCTGTTGAATACCACGGTACCTACTTCATCAACCCCCCCCCCCCATCTCTCTCTCTCTCCCTCTCTCTCTCTCTCTCTCTCTCTCTCTCTCTCTCTCTCCCTCTCTCTCTCTCTCTCTCTCACATCACATCACACTTATCACATGTATCATGTATCACCCTCCCACATCTCCCGTTACACGTGATACATACGCACGTACGTACGTACACATACACGCGCGCGCTCTGGCGCACGTACCTACGATATGACGCATATTGAAACCAATCTGTACACTTGCTACTCTCAAAAGACTTACAAAAAACGGGGGAAGTGTACGTGGGTTGTTCATGGTAATTTTTCAGTACACGTATTTGAAGAGTCCTGAAAAAGTTTTAGCTGAAATAATTTTACCCTTGTATAGCGATCAGCATGGATGCACGTTGTAAAAACAACCATACTGACTTGAACAGTTCCATTTAAAAATTCATTTATCCCGATCGGGGTAAATATGACAAGTACGTTGTATGTATTAATAAATTGTATGTTATTCCCGACTACTAACGGTTGTGAACATTTCAGGAAACACGAAAACAATGTCGATAATTAAAGTGACACGACTGAGAACATTCCAAGCTATCTATGAGCTATACCGGAATGTAAAGTAAAATGTAAAATGTGATCAACTTTTTCCTTCAGTTACTTGTAGTCTCCCAAGGTTCAGTGTTCACTCGACTGTTCGCAATCACGTCGTGTCGCTATTTCACATTATTGTGTTAAAAACATTCTTCAAAAAAAAAGAGTGAAAAAAAAACAAATGCAAATACGTGTATGTAATCAGTAATCATTTTCGGTACCTGGATCTCTGAATTGATGGATGTCGGTAAAGTAAATGACCACATTTTGTCGTCTGCGGTTATGTCATCCTTTGTTACTCGTATTTTGTTAATTTTTGGATGGAATCCAATCATTCTGTAAGGCCTAAGAATTGATGACCGTTTGGGGTCAAAAGCTAAACCTCTAACATTTTTCAACATTGTTGAATAGTTAGCTGTGCAAGGCAACATGACCCCATCATTGATGTACGATTTCAATAGGTCTGGAAATATAGGTTATTAGGTCAAACAGTGAAAATAAAAACACTACTCGGCAGATTGGTCTGAAATTTAATTGCGATATTTCTAGTAGTAGTATCTAAACTTAATATTACTCACAACAAATTGACCCCATAATTATATGCAAATAAAGTCTAAAAAGATGTGAACTGCAAACTACAAACTCCGAGGTAAATTAACAAATTATTGTGAAATTCGTTTGTGATGTTCCTAAAGAATCCGAATACGATATGACATCAATGTTTTAATTCACGTGAAATGCGAATCGGAAATAAATTTGTGTCAATATTACCAGCAAAGGTATTAAACACCCTAAACTATATCAACTCTGCATAGCGGCATATCATATATAGTTTGTTTTTCAAATGAAAAACAACAACACATTTTTTTTACTAAAATACGTACAATGGATCAAACAGATTTGCCTTGAATAGTTTTTCGTTTGGTTATCAATCATCTTGCGCCTAACGACTTAGAGTAAAGATCACTCCTTTTTGGCATGATGTTTCATTTTACCCTGGTAACTTCTGACGTCAATGTGATTCAGCCTTTTAAAAAAAAGCACGCATTCAATGCAGATTTTTTAACCCGCTATAAAGTTGAAGGACTGTATCGTCAACTTTCAAAAACCACGAATGCAATGCAAAATTAAGGGGATTGTGTAGTCAAAAAAACACTAATTCAATGCAAAGTTAGGGGTTGTGTCGTCAAAAAACCATGAATTCAATGCAATTAAAGTTAGGGGTTGTGTCTTCAAAAAACCACGAATTCAATGCAATTAAAAATAGGGGTAGCGTGTCGTCAAAAACCACGAATTCAATGCAAACTTAGGGGGTTGTGTCGTCAAAGACCACGAAGTCAATGCATGCTCTAGAGTAAATCTGCGTCGGCAATCTTAATCACGTCAAACCGACTACATCAACAAGTAAATATACAAAGTACCACGATAGAAAATATCTGCAATGTCTGATTGTATTCATCATGCGTGTAGTAGTATTCATCGCCATCTCTTCATTGTCTGTGAAGTGTCTTAGCCAAAACATCCGTCCGAGGCTGTGGTGTTGTCATTTATGGGTAGAGTTAAACTACATGTACATGTGATGTATAACTGAGACCACATATTCATCAAGACGAAAAGACACTTTTAATTAAGGTTGCCATATAGATGAGAAATGTGTACTACTTAATTTGAATTTTTAATAAAAAAATGCATTGTATATTGTATATCGCCACTGTTAGATTTTTTGACAACTCGTATCAAAGTGTTTGGCTGGGTCAATAGAAGCTACTAAATAATATATTCACTGAAAACTGTTAAAATACCAATAATTAGGCATAGTTATACATGTCAATTAGAGATCTATTTTATCTACATTTGTATAAGTAGTAGAGTAATCAGTTAAAATCGTGATTCATGGGGGGGTGATTTTTGAGTGCGGACCCAAAAATCAATTTGATTGCATATATAGCATCATACTATATGTACTACGACACAAAATGTCTACCCATAGATGATTCAATAATGTCCAATACGTACGAGACTATGAGGAAGTCACAACTGGTCCCATTCTGAAACAAATCAAGGGCCAAACACTGATCCGTGTGTGAGGCATAAATATATGCTGGGATTTCGAACTACAGTTCGACATGGAAGATTGCATGCGTGAAAGTATAACTAGGGGTCTACGGTAAAATATTGATTAATAAACCTTATCGCATACACCCATATGAAATGGTCTAAATTAAAAACCCCAAAAAACATTAATATTTCGCAGTGTCATGGAGAAAATATCACCTCTGGTTTGCGAGGACATACATTGCCTGGGGTTCAAATAAACGTTGTTGGTCGTTTAGTACGTACACTGTTTATCATAGCAAGCTTACAATACCCGAATAAGTATGGGCATGTGCCGGGGCGGGGGGGGGGGGGCATTGGTCGCATACATACAGGAGTCAACTGTATAGAGAAAATTTATTCTACTGAAAAAAACATATGTTTTGACAAATTGATGAACTGCTGTAATGAAACAAGCTTCAGTGAATAACGACCCAGGCATACGTACATCCGAAAAGGTAAAAACGTTCAACAATTTTTCTTTTTTTAAATGCCGATAATGAGGTAGTTGCAGGTAGGTTCGTGGGAAATAACTGATGACGTATTTTGAAAAGACTGTTTGTCAGTAAATAATGGTGAAAACCATTTAAAATATACAATGTGTTCCTTCCTATCTTTGATAGCTGGATCGATAGCTTACACTGGAATGCTTGGTGATGTAATGCAGCGTAACAAAGTAAGCTGTGCAGAACAAAAGTTAGAATTGATACAATTGTTTCATGTGTCAGTCTTTCGCACGGGATTATTCATATACATTGTAATAATATCAATTTTATATTATTTTATTATCAAAAAGCTCTTATGTACAGATACCAAAGGAAATAAAAAAGAGGTCACATCACTGTCATCAATTTTTGAAAACTTACTTTTTTCTGCTTTAGTACCTCACATTCACTGCCCTGTTGCTAAGGAACTAGAGATGATAGAAGCATAGAATTTAGTCGTATGCAGTATGCCATACATCTCCAAAATGCGGGAAGTGTGTGTGTGGTGGGGGCACATAATTGCGCTTATAACAGTCTGTGTAGCCTTGGCAAGACTTGGGGAGTATGACAGTTTTGGGTTCATTTTGGGGTGGATGGCATGACATATTTTGAGAGCGTGAAAGGGCTGCGGAAAAAACAATTTGACCAAAGTATTTTCTCCTCACCTGCCCTAGCTCTAAATTCTACTCGTTTCCTAGAGTGTCTATGGAGATGTCACTGCCAATAGAAATGAGCAAATCAGAGACAGTCTGTAACCGTCACGGACTTTGTTATATATTTTATTAGGGCTGTTGAAGTTGCAACTGGAGAGGTTTTTTTTGAAACTGTTCTGTTTAAACATTCATGACTTACTCATAATACTGTACAGCCAGTGTAGGTTGAATTGTACTCATTCATTCATACATACATACATACATACATACATACATACATACATACATACATACATACATACATACATACATACATACACACACACACACACACACACACACACATACATACATACATACATACATACATACATACATACATACACACACACACACACACACATACATACATACATACATACATACATACATACATACATACATACATACATACATACATACATACATACAATAGATGAATCTGTATCTAGCTTGATGATGATGTTCGTCAAACTGGACAAGATCTAATCGAATTTTGACATTCAACATGCAAGCTTGGACGTTGGAGAGGGAAAGTCAATGTGCAGTCAACGCAATATCATTTAGAACTGCATGGTCCAACTGTCATTTTTTCAACAAATGTTATGGTTGAACCATTTCATTCGTCGATTTGTAAAAGTCGTCTGACTACAGTAGATGGAACAAAAGACAAACAGATGCGACCTGACGTCATCTTATTTACATATCAAAAATGTACATAAATGTTCCATTTACGAGAAGGGTGAAGACAGTCGACATTCTATGAACACTACACAGAGGTTAGTCACTTTATCAATGAGTGGGTCTTGCACGGTGTGTACACGACGACACACGTGGACTTAACGGAAACTGTTCAAATAGAAGGCATTTTGAAGTATGTCGTTACTATTGTGCAGGTATATACGCACGTATTCTCCGTCCACATGACGCTACATGGTAAATGAACATATATACACAGGTAGCAGGGTCAGACATGTCTTGCTGTTCAGTGTGTGTTTTTTATAGCATGGTGTTACAAGTCGTGTCTTCTAGACTGGTTAAACAGTGTTGTAAAAGCCCGTCTCAGACCACTAAAAGCATGTGAAAAGATATAGTGGTCTTAGTCCTGCTTGCATACGTAAGTCGCCCCTTCCTTCTCCTCCAGGGTCATGTCAGTAATCTAGACCTGTGCACCGTCTGCAAGCAGGACTATAGTAGTCTGAGCCCAAGATCAAGAAAGTTCAGCAATACGTTGGTGTTGTTGGTGTGTATGTAGAGAGTTGGCGTTAGTGTAATGGGAATGTTCTGAAGCCTGCCTCAAAACCTGGGCAGACGTTCAAAACTAGAACAAATCCCGAACTTTAGGTCTTCGAGTTGATGCATTATCTCGTCTTGTAAATCATATATGATCCCAGTATATGCACACGTAACTGGTCGTTATTTAATTATTGTTATCAGTCATGCATGCCTAATTGGTATTCTAGATTATTAGAATACAAATCACTTTGATGACGTGTGTCGGGCGTTTGGAACATCACAAATTATTTCATGGTGAATTTTGAATTTCCACGTCGATTTTGTATTTTACACATTCGCAGATTTGGAAATTGAAAATCAACTGAAAAATGCAAAGTGAAAATATTTGAAATTGGGAATCAATTGAGAAATTCAAAAGAAAATATCAAGGCCCTGGTAAAAGTGTTGAAAATTGAGGAATCGACTGATAAATACAAAGTGAGAACGTCGTGTACACATTTGCAGTTTTTTGGAAATTGAAAATCAATAGAGAATTAAATTCAAAAGCAAAAATATTGGAAATCGAAAAATCAACTGAGAAATACAAAGTGAAAACGTCGGAAATTCAAAATCACCCAGTGGTACTAACCAGTCATCGTAAATCACCACATGTAACAGTGTTGTATTTAGAGGCACGTCAGTTTACCTTTGCAAAAAAAAAAAAAAAAAAAGATTGAACCATGCAATGCAAGTTGTTGATTTTTTTTGGCGGGAATTTTACAAACCCTGCAAAGAATAGAAATTAAACATAATGGTATGTGATTATCACGACTGTGAATTAGCCAGGTACAATTTATAAAGTTATCATTTACTTTAGAACAATAGTAAACGAAGAAAAACCTTTTCAATCGAACAATTCGATAACTCGAAACAAAAGAGAACTCGGGCGTGGTGTGCATCCAGATGAATATATAGTTACTGATAACAATGCCCAGGTAGTCTTTGTTGATATATCATTGTTCGTACTAAATATAATAAGCGAGGTAGAAACAATAGTACATGTAACAGTTACAGCACTCATTCGCTACATCATAGTGCATCACAGACAACCATGGAAGTAGGGGTTCTACTTCCATGCAGACAACTAAGAGATTCTTGTATGTGATTGCATTAGCGTGGCTTGCGTTGACGTGGCTAGGAAACTATACAATATACAGTTCAATCTGTAATTATGATATATGTAGATTTGTAACTTCATCCAGAACTTCCTCCATCCCAATAAAGTATATTTCAGAGCAATGGCGAGTAAGATTCTTATTTTATTTACAAACAATTGTATATTTTAAAAGTTTCCGCCATGCCTATAGATGATTTGTTAATAAGAGTATAAACGGTTGTTAGGATAATATGATTTAACTTCAAAACACTTGTTTGGTGGTTCAGGATTTATGGCTTCAGCTCTCGGCCACGCTTGTGTTCGGATAAGCTTGGGTAAGCTGAAAGCTAGTCAAGAGGATTGCGAATGAGTACTGTAACTGTTACTTGTTGAGAAGATATATCTTTGAGTGTCTTGTTGTATGTATGCCAGTAGCACACTAAACCAGATTAACATGGACCCTGTCACTTCGTGGTGTCACGTTCTACCTCTCGTAGAAATTTGGTAACGAAGTAACATAGCGGAACTGCAACTGATTTGTTCAATGACTAAACAACCAAGACTCGATCGGTTCAAAATTTGTTCAAAGGCCTTCAACAGAAGATGTGATGTATTGTATGTACAAACCTAAAGTATAATGTCACATTATACACTAATGTATTCTACTATTGTAATGGATGTACTCTGCTTTTTTTTCTTTCAACAGTGTTACCTGTATATATTGTACACTGACTGTAGTGACTTGTTGGCCGTAGTAATTCCTTGTTTCGACTTGTCTTGTTGTGATTACATGTCTCCGATAAACATATTATTAGTAGTACTATAGCGGGTTCCTAACTGTTGAATGACGATCATTAAGTTAATGCCTTTACAAAATACATGTATTTTAATGTGTGTGTACTGGTATTCTGTGTGGAATTAATGAAAAATCCACAGTCAGGAATAGGTATTGTGTGGAAAACGAATGACCCAAAAATAATGCCATTTAAATTAATGCGATAATTAGCATAAATTGGTGATTATATAACATGAATTTACAATTAAAAAAAACTAAACAAGCGATCGAAAGGGACACTTGTTTGAATTGTAAACGATACCCGATATTGATACGATGTCATCCGTCGTATTAGTCTGTGAGATAGATTTGTGCCACGCTATCAGCCAGCACTGGAACACTGAACCCTGAACACGACGTATTTTTCAGTCTATCGTTGTATCCTTGCCTGGAGATATTTGTTTGTTTTAGCTGTTTGACCGCTATGTTAAATTACTCTGTTAAGTATTAGTATCACTTGTTGTCAGTTTAGATATTTTGTCACGTGATCAGAATATTATCGTTGTAATTTTTGCTTTAGTTTAGTTTAACCATTCCTGAATTATCCTAATATTCTCATCAGTAGACAAGGTCTGAACTCACTGCGTAATAATTGTCATATCTGTCATTCTACATCGATTCTATCTGAGTCAGTATTCCATTCAATAGTTACTCTACATAACACCTCTTATTGTGTTTAAATAACTTTTGATATCCCTTTTGACACATCAGCAAAATCGGGTAAAATTTACAATTCAAATTAGCGTCCCTTTCGGTAGTTTCATGGTTCGTAATTATAAATGCAGGGTTCATAACCTTGACAATGCCAAGGAAATACAAAGCCTACATGTAGTAGTTATGCAACTTGTTTTATCATGCAGAGTAAGATTCACAAAACCTGTGTTTGGAATGATAATATAGATAAATAAAGTTAACCTAAACTTTGAAGCGAAGTACTTGGGGAAATAAAATGGAAATATGGTGTTCAACCACCTGTTGAAGGAACTACGCGTACGTAATGAGGTCATGATAACTATTTCCGTCTCTCTCTCTCTCTCTCTCTCTCTCTCTCTCTCTCTCTCTCTCTCTCTCTCTCTCTCTCTCTCTCTCTCTCTCTCTCTCTCTCTCTCTCTCTCTCTCTCTCTCTCTCTCTCTCTCTCTCTCTCTCTCTCTCTCTCTCTCTCTCTCTCTCTCTCTCTCTCTCTCTCTCTCTCTCTCTCTCTCTCTCTCTCTCTCTCTCTCTCTCTCTCTCTCTCTCTCATTATAATGTATATGTAGTATATGGACCTCTATTCCATAGTTGTATATTGACCATATGAGTGACCACTTCGGTATATATTTTTGGGGGCTCATGGATCAATAATACGACTTCGCTGTTGTTTTCTATTTTGAAAAACAACATAGACCAAGTCAGGGTTTGTAACTAAACGCTTGCAAAAATAAGTACATAATAAACGTAAGCTTGATAATTATTGTGCGCAAGGAACTGGTTTGTAAATAAACTCGGTAAACACAACTTATCTGACAGGATACGTGGCAACGTCTTCGCGAATATCCGGGAGCGTTCAGTCAAACAGGAATATGCATAAATTGTTTTGATTTCTTACGGTTTTTTTATGATCACTTGAGTTTACCGTTTGTTTACAAATCACTTTTTGTATACATGTACGATAACACACTCTTTATACACATTTGTCAGTTTTTGTTATTTATTTATTTAGTGACAAAAACGGCCTTGGTTTATGTTGTTCCACACTTTATTTTTTACTGGGAGAAAAACATACTAAAAGTTGTTTCATTGATTAAATTGTTTAACTTTATACTGACTTTGATCCGTATCGCCACTTCCAATGAACAAACTGTATTAATGGTCGTGAAGGGCAATTCTGCAGGGCCACCATGACATTGTCTAATTTGTCATTTTGACAGATGGTAAGTTGAACGTGAACGTGACCGATTACAGAGGATAACTCTTTAAACAAAGGAGACGAAATGTTCAAGGACAGCTTCACCTTTTCACGTGCTCAATTTGACTGGAGACATGAGGTCCACGTGTTAATTATGATGCAAATCGCTGTCCTCCTTACAATAGAAAGTGTACATATATGACACCACCGGCCACTCCGTGGAAAGAGCGCGAGTGAAAGAAACCATTCCCAAGTTACAGAGCAGTCCCTACCGTATGAGATATCTGTTCGTTCACGGTGCCAAAGATGGACAACAAGGCTTATTCCACAGATAAAGAAAATGGCCATGTGGTAAGTAATAAGAATTTACTTAGATTAATAGATTATTTGTAACGAATCCACTTATTCTCCAAATCCCACGAGATTATAGTCTTCGTAGTGAGATCGTGGTTCTGTACCATGGTACTTGATCGAGAGTGTCTCAGATTGTTCACGAAACTCAGCAAAATTACCGTCTTAATGTAATCTAACGAAATAGACAACATAGTGGAACGTCCTGGTATGTGCAATTTGGAATCCGAATCAGTATTGTGTGGTAATTCGTACGATATGGAAATTGGTGCCATAGATGCCAAGATCTACAATGGAATGAATGACTAAATATGCCACCTAAATACGACTACTGTATAGTGACTACTGTAGAGTCCCAGGATTAATAATATTTCTGTTAATTTTTAAAGACTTTTCGTAAATGTAATTAGAGTTTCACTACAACGGAAACATATTTTAGAAAACAGTAATATACCAGTTATGGCATACACATAGCGTTCGTTATTGTAGCGAGCTATTTTTAATAGCGGCGAGACAAATATTATCTCCTAACTTAGTCAGAAATAATCCAGGACAGAAAACGCTGCATTTGCACGAATTAGCGACAACAACTTGGTTTTTTGTCGACTCCGTAAAATTGTCGATCAAACACGGGGAAACACAAAGAGTACTGAAAAGTTTGTAACCGGCAAATGAATTCCGACGCCGCACCTGGGAAAGAACGCCGCTTGGTGGTTTGACAGATACAATGCAATTTACATTTTGTAGTGAAGCTAGGGGGTTCAGGTGACAGACAGGCAATTGTATTGTAACAAAAGTTCGACAAACAGTGAAAAAGTCGATCGGTACAAAACGCAGGTACAGGTCAGGTACTGACTGAATATCTTTTTTATTCACAACCAGATCCAAAGATGTGAATCCGTCTTTGTATTTGGTGTAGGTTTCGATTGTCAGGTTATTTTTTTCTTAGCATCAGTTATCTTTGTTTTAAAAATCGGCATGCAATTAGTGTCTTTTGTTCCAGGCCTAGGAATTACATTTTTCACATAGATTTCATACTCGTTCTTGTACGTACGTACGCTTTAATATATAAGTATGCATAGTCTCGGTTACCCAGAGTCTTGCCATTGAGGGCTCCACCCGGTTCCCCCAGCATGGATGGAGCCATCAATGGCAAGAATCTGGGTAACCGTGACTGACATATACGTTACATCAAAGGTCAATTAAAATTGGTGCAATGAATCTGGTCAGGTGATTGGTACATTCTATGCTTTGTTATTGTGGATTTCTGTAAGTAGCCGCACATCTACCATTTATTTTGAATGCAACAAATAGGGTTTGATTTCTACCCTATTACACACTCTACAACACATCTAAATGCATATGCTCTGTGTGAGGAGTAATTCAAATTGTTTTGAACAGCTTGGAGTATTTATCATTGGCGATTTCAACAGAAAGTGAACATATTTGAGTATAGACATTATTGAATTAGCATTTATAAAAGAAAATGTGAAATTTGCCATGAAAACCAATATATTTCAAATAAAAACTGATGGCGGATCTTTGGATCCAAATGTGAATATGAATCAAAACAAAATATTCAGTCTAATATACCTGACCTGACCTGGCCCGTACTTGGCCCGAACCTGTGTTTTGTACCGACTGTGACAAAAGTACTGGTGTAGAATCATTATCCCGTTTTTGAAATCGAATGATTTGCTTATACATGTTCCATACAATTGAATAGAAGTAATTCTGTGCCAATGCGAAGATACCAGACCATAGAAGCGTATACGCAAAGGACTCGTCTGAACACGACGCCTTCTGCCAGAAATAATGGAGCTATTTTAATACTTCACAAGTTATATCACACGATCAATAGTATAACCATGAAGGGCTCCTCTAAATACGCACACAAACTATTACCATGGTTATGTCATGAATTTGTAATTACTGTGTTTGGGATCAGAGAGGACGTTGTTTGTACATGTCGCCAAACCCCAAGTTAGAGAAATGAATTCTCTTATTGCAGTAGCTCATGACCACGGGTGTCAAGACAATAGGTACACTAATATCATATGTCTGGAGATGTCATTCAAGATAAAGTTTAGTGTCCCTTGTTTCATTTCCACGACGCTCATAGTCGAGTCTAGCTGTTAGACCTCGGATGTCCTTCCGATACAATACGACACACGAACGAACATCGCTATCGAGGATGGAACATACGAGGGATCTAGCAAAAGTCATCTCTGCGGTTCAGGGATATAAATATCTGCCAATCAGAGAACTGCATTGGCGACAAGCACAAACAGAGGACAATGGCTAAATATGTCATGCATATTCATTTAGAGTCGGTCAGTCCCCCTGCTGTTTGTATGCAAATCACAGAGCAATAGACCAATATCTTGGGTAACCTATCACATATATTTATAGGGGTCTGTCATATGCCATTTCATTCAAATAATTACTCGTTACAATGTAATATTATTCGCTTTTTTGACTATGTTAACGCAAAACACGCTAATAAACCTAAGCGACATCAAACCACCATCACCAACATATACCAAGCGAATTCTGGACTTGATTTTTGAAGTCAAACACTTTCGAATTCATTAACGAATTCTCAGTTCAAGAGTGTGCCGCGGATAGATGAATAGATGTATAGATAGAAAAAAACGGGGGGGGGAAACGAGTACCAGCTGGATGTTAGACGAAATTAGGTGAAAGTTCAAACAGGAGAATGTGGTTGCACGAAGGAGAATAAACAAAATGATATATTGCAGCGATGTCAGTGCCCTTTCGACCACATTCTGTTGACAATTGTTATTTACATATCATATGTCTATATCGTCAATGCCTAGTCATTTTGTAAAATGGTTCAAATCTTTTGTATTTAAAGTTTATTCGAAGTTAAACTTCAAATTGACTGATTCCCTTGAACCACAGCTAGGAATTTTTCCTTGTTTATGCTTGAACCAGAGACCCGCCACCCACTGGGTTTTTCTAGTCTCGGTTACCCCTCAGACAACTATAACTTCTCTATAGTTGTCTGACGTTACCCAGACTGTCACGGCTGGGGCTCCCGGCCGGGGCTCTTCTACGAGATCACCCAGACGAGAGTCGTTTGGGGTGTCTCGTACACAGAGCCCCCAGCGGCGACAGGTTCGGTAACCGAGGCTAAGATCTTTCAGGCTAGATTAAATATAACAAATCGAAAGGTCGAAAGGTACCCACTTGGGTAGTACTAGTAAATACGAATTTTGTTAACTCAAAATAATACAATGCCAGCAACACTGAGTCACCTGCAGAATCCAAAGATCGCCACCCCGCGACAAGATTTGGAAATGCCATCAGAATATCACCCTGCGTGGATGCAAACATCGCCATCAGGCGACAAGATTGAGAAATACCATCAGTATATTAGTGCATCATACGAGTAACCCGCTGAAGTTTTCTTTCCACGAAAGTGACTTTGGTCTAAAACAAAACAGTTCGCTCAGTTAGACCCCTCCATTTAAATACAGTTTATCTCCACGATTTGTAGTACAATAGACAATCGAGGAATGCCCCTCTTTGCTATTAAACACAGGAAACCAAAATATACAGACGTTTGAAATCAAGTTTTACATAACTTGTCAAATGATTGTATTCATATATTCTTGTTCACTATATCATCCATTCATTCATTCATACGTACGTTCGTTCGTTCGTTCATTCATTCATTCATTCATTCATTCATTCATTCATTCATTCATTCATTTATTCATTCATTCATTCATTCATTCATTTATTCATTCATTCATTTATTCATTCATTCATTCATTCATTCATTCATTCATTCATTCATTCATTCATTCATTCATTCATTCATTCATTCACTTACTATTCTGTTGTCGACGTTTACAGACCCATGTGTCAATTGGTGTAGGCACCAATGATGATGACGTTCACGTCGACGGTTCCAAAGGAAATTCTTCCTATCCTCCACCTGCCTACGACTCTAATGATTCTAAGCTTGAAAACGGAGTATCGGGAGGTTCGCCAGCTTACACAACAGATGAGAAAAATGAAGACAAAGAAATTGATGATCCATGGGCACTTCCCAATGTTAAACCAACTGGTAAACCATGGAAAGGTGAATATACAATTAAATTGTAGGATTCAACCGAACGTCTGTACACTACTGTTATTATTACTATTACATCATCAAAAATATCATTTTCTTTCTTATGGTTTTCTTCTAGAGCTCTCATGTCCTGAGAAGTGTTGGAGAGTAATAAGGGATGGCATTATCAAAATGGCATTGTTACTGGGTTTACTTTATCTCTTTATCTGTTCCTTGGATTTCCTCAGTTCTGCTTTCCGTCTTCTTGGCGGCAAGGCAGCCGGTGAAGCCATCGGAAGCAGTGTTGTGGCAACCAATCCTATCTGTGGATTAATGGTCGGTGTCTTAGCAACGGTCTTGGTTCAAAGTTCTAGTACATCCACATCTGTTGTTGTTTCCATGGTAGCATCGGGAAGTAAGTAATCTACCTAATGTACCACCAACACAAGCATACATGCAAACACCACATAATTTGAAGGAAAAAAGACATGTGTTGTCATGTTTAAAACTAGCAAATGCAACAAGATGCTGCCCCAATTGGTCATTAAGTCATCGATGGTGGGCCAATCGGTGTAATCGTTTGGAGGGGGGGGGGGCGTGCTCACATTTACAGCTTGATATGCTTTTAGGGGAGAGATAAACAATAGTGAAATGAAAAACCCTTGATTATTGAAGATGCTCTAACTTGAGCCAAACATAGGACCTCAGTTGAGGACTGCCACTTTACATTTAATATTCACCCTATCATATATGTGTTTACAACGAGTGGCATAATCTCTCTAAAGACAGAACTGTGAACTGGCAAATGCCAATGTTATAATACTCAAATACTGGTCTGTGCTCCAAAGGTTGCCGAACAAAAGCCAGATTAATGCCCTTGGCCTCGGTTTGCTTTCTTTTAAAATATTGGTGCAATGCGACGCCCTATCAAAAAGAAAGTCTGACAGTCTAGCACCTAGACTATATGACATTGTGCACTCTCTGTACTGTTCTTTTCTGTTTAAGATGACTGCGGTTCTGGGACTAATTTTCCAACAAAATTAAAATCTCTTCACATGAAAGCTTTCTAAATACCAAAAGAACAGGGGAGACTCGTCATCTTGTTTTACTTGTAAAGGAAATCCAAAATCTTTTATTTTGCCCGTAGAGTTAACACAGTGTTTGGCGGCCATGTTGGATTCCAAAATGGCCTTACTTGGATTTGAAATATTGCAAAAGATTGTACGATATTTCCCATTTAGACTCTAAACGAGACATATATTTGTATCTATTATGTTTCAGTCTTGGAAGTACGTCCAGCTATCCCGATAGTCATGGGGGCCAATATTGGTACATCGGTCACAAATACCATCGTGTCCCTCTTCCAAGCCAGTGACAGAAACGAGTTTCGACGTGCATTTGCTGGCGCTACCGTTCATGATATGTTCAACTGGCTGTCTGTTTTTGTTCTTCTCCCTCTGGAATTAGTGTCAGGATATTTGTACCTTTTAACTGACGCTATCGTGAAAAGTCTACACTTGCAAACAAATGAGGGCGCCAGTGTTGAGTTACTGAAGGTCATTACCAAACCATTCACAGAACTGGTCATCCAGGTAAACCATTTGCAACAAATTTTTCATTCATATTAATGTATGGATGTACAGTAACAAATTATGCATTCATATTAGAATTGCGCATGTGCAGTAAGAAATCATGTATTCATATTAGAATGCACGGGGGCAGTACCAAATGCATGTGGGCAGTACCAAGTTTGCATTCATATTGAAATGCGCATGTGTAGTGGTGTAATTCACATGCAAATTTAAAGCTGCAACTGGAATCGAACGTGTTTTTTTTAAAAATGTGTTGTAAGGTACAAAATTCAAAGTCACCTTTGCTGCATTCAAACAGTTTGATTTCCAATATCTAGTTCAGAGGTTTGCAAGACTGAGATTTTTTGAAAATACAAAGTGACATCATATGTTCCACCAATAGCATGCATGCATGTTTTGACGTCATCGTTCTTTATGTATTGTACAGGTTGACAAAAAAGTCATCACAAAGGTAGCAGAAGGGAAGGCAGATGCTCTGAAAACAAGTTTAATGAAGCAATGGTGTGTAAAGGATAAAGTTGATGTGTATACGATGCAGAATGTGACCGAGTTACAAAACAGTACTGACGGAAGTGGATTCATCAACGTTACCACTCTACGAAACATCTCAGAAGAAGTAACAGTTAACATTGACAAATGTAAGTGTGAACTTCTTTTGCTTTTTTCCAGCATCGACATCACGAGGTTGTTTCCCCATTTCTAGTGCAAAGGAGCCAGTTTCAATATTCACTTGATGACGTCAGAGGTGGATACGATACCTGATAAAGTGCATATATATATATATATATATATATATATATATATATATATATATATATATATATATATATATATATATATATATATATATATATATATATATATATATATATATATATCTTCTTTATTACCTACTTATTAAATTTACATTTGTAAATAAAATAAATAATACATTTTTGAGGTAGGTAAAAGGAGACCAGAAAATAGCTACTTGCTAATCAAGTCTGTCTCCTTAGACACTGTAAATAACATTTATAATAAATACATGACAAAATATAACCATTATCAATCGGAATATATACCCAAACTCTCAAAATCTCAATTATTTTTCCACATGGTTCATGACTTGTGATGTAATTTATTTTACAAAATTCAAGATTGTTTCTCATTCAGCTGGATATTACTCACAATCCAAGTTTTTTATCATTACTCATCTGCAATTCGCAAGAACAAGGCACGGGCTAGTAGCTAAGATTGGTGGTCCCATATAAAAGTAGGCCCCTTATCTTCGTCTTCAACTCCAAATAACAAGACCTCGTCTTAGGTTAGTCGTATTTTTAACTTCACAGAATCATAGACGTTGAAGATAAGATCTTTCTACAATGTCTATGGCTGAATGAAGAAAAATATTGGGGAATAATATCAAATGTGTTAGCTAATATTTGTCTGTTTTCTCTTTCCATAGGCTACTATCTGTTTTTCGATTTGAAATACAAGTACAATATGAAGGACTCTATCATTGGTATAATCGTGTTGATATCCTCCCTTGCTATTCTCTGTATTTGTCTGGTGCTGATAGTCAAGATCCTCCACTCCTTGCTGAAAGGACAAATTGCTGTCATTACCAAAAAGGTCATCAACTCCAATTTCCCAGGACGCCTTGCGTGGCTGACCGGATACGTCGCCATCTTGGTTGGCGCAGGACTAACCATATTGGTGCAGAGTAGCTCTATTTTTACGTCCGCAATGACACCACTTGTTGGCATTGGTGTTGTATCAGTTGATCGTATGTACCCTTTTACGTTAGGAGCAAACATTGGCACAACCGTTACCGCTATTCTGGCGGCCCTAGCAAGTTCTGGCGGTAAATTAGCGCTAGCATTGCAAATTGCATTATGCCACTTCTTTTTTAACATCAGTGGTATTGTAATTTGGTACCCAATACCCCAGTTGCGTAAAGTCCCAATAGCAATGGCCAAGATAAATGGCAACACCACTGCTAAGTATCGCTGGTTTGCTATACTTTATCTTATAGTCATATTCTTGATCTTGCCTGCTGCTATCTTTGGTTTGTCGTTGGCGGGTTGGGTTGTTCTTGCGGCTGTTGGCATACCCTTCTTAGTCTTTCTTACGGTTGTCATTGTGATCAACGTTTTGCAACGCAAACGACCAGGGGCATTGCCACGCAAATTGAGAAACTGGAATTTCCTTCCCCTAGCTCTGCATTCCCTTGAACCCTTAGATAGAGTATTAACAGCCATGGTCCGATGGAAGATATGCAAAAATTGCTGTTCACAATGTAAACCACTTAGTGATGAAAGGGTAGTTGTTGAAGCAAACGGGACAGACTTAAATACCGACAGCCATATTATGAAAGATGAGAAAAACAATCTTAATGGCATTACAGAAAATACACAGTTGTAGGTGAATATGAAAAATATTTACTTGTAGGGCTACTGGTTCTTAATAATGTGCATATTCAAACTGCATTTCAATACAAGTCACAACTAGTTCTGACTATGTTTACATCTTTATAACACAAACCATTGCTAGCCATGCCAAAGTACATTTTATCCAATTAACCCAGCCATATTTTTGGGATAAAATTTGTTTTTGTCTCCCTTTTTACTCAGTTTTTGCTATTAACATTTCCAAAGTTGAAATACCTGCTGAAATAAAGACATGGGTTTTGCACATGCGCACCTGGTGATTGTTATACTTTATTTTTTTAACATTCCTGGTGTCACCATGCTGATGATACTGAACTCAGATGTTAAGTCTTCCAAATCAATAGCTTGTCGCAGGCGATAATATTGATACAATTATTTCGTTTTCCTGGTGTACTAACTCATAGACTCGTAGAGCTCATGCTTATCACCGGGTCAAAGGTCAGAGGTTAATATTGACTGACCACTTTCCATACTCCCTTTGCGAATTCCAGTTTCTATTTCCATTAGTGACTGTGACGTTTACCTGTAACTGTCAGAAATGTCTGTTGCAATTGCAATCAAATATATTTATTGAATATTTCGGTGATTTTGCAACTAAATTTTGGCGGGAGAAAATTGTAATGCTGTAGAAGCTGTAGTAATCCTTTCTTTTGCCGATCTAGTCTTGTTTGTTTTTTTAATTTATCGTTGTCTAATGGATTTAGTCAAAGACAGGCACAACGTTGTCTGTAGTTTATGCAGTTTCGAAAATGTATTCATTATTCTCAAGAATAAGTATATATCCAAATATTTCTACTCCAGAGTTAGTGTTTTTGGACAATCCTTAGCTTCTTGGTCCTTTAAGATGTTTAATGGGTCGATAAACCTGTTATATTTGAGTTCAGGTAGATCGCCTTTTTTAATCAAGAAACTATCAAAAATTTTCGTCTGCGTGTTTTATGCTGGACTCCCTAGGTTAGCAGTTAATATCACTTTGGTAGTGTTGTGAGAACTCGAATATAGTAATGATGTATATTATAGTGATGTAAATGTTATATTTTGTGCCCTACTTGTAACAAGATAACGCTATCCACTTCTGTTCTGACATGTACCCAGGCTATTATGGCCTAGAATGATTGTATATAATTTATATTGTAAAATATTTCGTTGCTGCTTATGCCAAATTTTATTATTTAAAAATACAATTGTTTGTTATAGAAGAGTGAATGCATATCAATCCATATTATTTTGTACACATTTTTTAAAAATCGTGAGTACCAAGCATTTTTCCCGCCAAATTTCCCCGCCATTTTTATACAGCATGCAGCATTTTTAAGTAAATCTTTGGAATGTCTTATGTCTTTTCGATTGGAATCGTAGAAACAGTTCTGTCATGCCTTTGTCTAAAATATTTTGTTTGAAGCCAAGACAACTTTAGAAAGTCAGATTAAGGGGTTCACTAATTTGCAATGAAGCAGGTGATATAAAATTATGCATCCTCAAAAATAACAAGCGTCCTAGCGGTCGAAATAGCTCCGCTGCTTTTTATTTTTGTTTTGAGAAGCTCAAATGTCGTTATAGTTGAACAATGTCTATTAGCCGCTTAACTAAGCTACAATTAAGAATAACCATTGTCTGAATGTTTATTCACTTGCCCACTCAACATTGTCTGAATGTTTATTCACTTGCCCACTCAACAATGTTGCGGAGAATATGTATATATCCAAATATTTCTACTCCAAAGTTAAAGTGTTTTTGGACAATCCTTAGCTTCTTGGTCCTTTAAGATGTTGAATGGGTCGATAAACCTGTTATATTTGAGTTCAGGTAGATCGCCTTGTTTAATCAAGAGACAATCAAAAATTTTCGTCTGTGTGTTTTATGCTGGACTCCCTAGGTTAGCAGTTAATATCACTTTGCTATTTGGCATAATTGTATGCTTGGTTGTTCTGGCAAATAACAATGTCAAGTCTGGTAACCAAGTCTATAAAACCGGGAATAAAATATGTGAATGTTTCGAAGTTAGCATAGGCTAAATAGCCAAGAATTGAACACGTACTGGTTCGTTCTCTTCTGTTCTCCAAAACCTTCAATTTATATATCTCACGATTCTATTTGAATCAACCTCGAATTCACGATACAATGCAATATTAAGTACACGTACCGACATGTGAAAGTGTTCGAACGATAACAGCAGTTGTTAGGGGCGAAGTCAATATATAGAAAAAAAATGAATTGCTTAAGTAGGTCTCAGCTCCCTGCACCCCCACTCCTTCTAAATTATTAATTTGTCATGATTTATAATTGTTTCAGACTACTACGAATACGATTAACTTCAAGTCAATGCGTAGTACTATTAATACAAGGTGTGTATGTAGTGGGGAAAAACTCTTCTGTTGAAACTTCAACTTTTGTTGTAAAAAGTTGACAACAGAAGTATCAACAGTTCAACCCCCCACCATACATACATACATACATACATACATACATACATACATACATACATACATACATACATACATACATACATACACGTACGCACGCACACTTTAAGGTCTAGAAAAAATTGTTTGTTAGGTTACCCGACCCCACCTAGTTTTTCACTGCCGACCCTAAACTTTTATTCACATATTCGAAAATTGTGAAGTCTCGCCAGAAACTGTGTATGCGGAACCTGACATCAACTTAAAAAGACAATATAAAACTGTTCTTGCAGTCTGTAATGGCTGTATATCTGTTGGGAAGAAATAAACAACACAGAGACCATGTGGAAAACAATGGAAAACCTGAAGTAGACACACACATGGAAAAAAAATTCTCGCTAGTACCCCACCTATTCTAAAATTGAGCGTAATCGGAACTCACAATTATTTTATTAGCCTAAAGCAGTTAATTTTTTTTTAAATTCAACTTTGAACTATTGTCTTCGCCCCTCATTTTAATACGAGTACAAAACGTCCGTATATACATTTATGTACATCTATGTAGGTAAATTCTACAAGACATACTATTTACTAGCACCTGCTATTTATCAATTATAAAAGTGACCTTTAACCTCTAAAAGAGAAATTACAAATTATCAAACAACATCCACACCCTGTATCCATGTTTATCATTTTGGTGTTTGTTAAATCAAAGTGCAAGTCGTTTTCTGATTGATCAGCTATGAATGTTCATTTTTTTTTAATTTCAACATTTCCGTAATATTTTATTTTTATTTTGTAGTGCGATATATTATTTTGTGTAATGGTTCATTGTTGATCAGTTACTGGGAATAAAGTTTTCAGTGTTTTCATCACTTTTTAAGACTGCTTTGTTGAAGAAATTTCCTGGTACTCGTAGTCTCTCAATACGCCACGTCACACACACACACACACACACACACACACACACACACACACACACACACACAGTAATTAACGTTAGCGTTGTGCATGTGGACGACAACCCCTGCCATAGACTGTAAGATACGATATTTGTGCCATGCTATCAGCCAGGACTCGCAGTTCAAGAAGCCAAATAGGGCTGAGAAAAACGACGTATCTCACGGTCTACTACTGCCAGTGTCATATACTTAGTAGATCATGCGATATATATATATATTGGTGTACAACAGGAGCTTATAATTTTCAATAGTCCATTTTACCCCCAGTAAATTATGACGTCAATGTAAATACTTGTACTAGTAAGTCACATTCAAGACTGTGCTAATGATCGGGACTTGGCATCTCCCCTTATCCATCCATTGTATAGGAAGGGTGAGAGCATATACACGCCCATTGTATAATAACCGTGATGTCTTGTGACCTGTGGGAAACACGTGACCTGGCTTCGCTTGTAAGAATGTTGTGTAGCATGATTGCAAGTGTTAAAGACACACCAGTCGAGTCCCACCTGTAGGAGTCGAGCGCCTGAAGTAGACCAGACACCTATGTGCGCATGGGCGGGTCTTACACCTTATATTACTCGATATACATATACTTTCGGAATGTGTTTATTTTTAGTTCAGACAACCATGGATCTATAGGCTAATGAGTGTATTGATCCAACCAAATAGTGATAGTTTTGTCTGCGCCTCTAGTGAACAGGGTTTATGATTTTAACTCTGATGGGAACCTAGTATGTAAGGTACGCCGTGACGGGGCGCCCTCAAACATCGGCCAACCCCTAACAGAGAAGGCCGGTGAGGGCGAAACGTCACGACGTATCTTACAGTCGAGTCTAATGGGAACCGAGAGTACTAGATACACAACATTGCACTGAAACACACTGAATAGCTGTCGATACTCTGAGTTGGTCGGTGTATTTATAGCCCTGCTTACAGGCGGTGCACAAGTCTATATTGCTGACTTGACCGTGATGTAGGAGGGACAATTGTCAGAATCGAGTCCCGGATTACTCTGTATGCAAACAGGACTAGTGTATTTATAGAGAGACTGTGAGTGGACAATGCGATAGGAACCGAACAGAGTACGTAATAACTTTAGTCGGTCAACCAGAGTCCCGAACCTGGGGTCTGAACCAGCTGGCGAATGCATCGTTTGACCCCCTTTACGTACATCACTGAAAACTCAGACCACTAACGAATAAAAATTATTTAGTGTGGTGTCGTTTCCCCCAAAAAAGTCAATGTATGTACTAATATATCATTATATTGTATAGAATGGGGGGGGGGGGGGGGTAATGTACTGGGGTCAAATATCTTTTTATGGACAGATACCGTATTGTTCAGAGTCAATACTTTCACTTTGACTAACAATTGTATAACAGGAAAGACAATGTGAACAAGTTTGTCATTAACATATCTGTGGCCCTGGTGCATAATGAGCGAAGTGAGCGGAGTAGCTACTCTGCAGTGAGGCGACACCCACCACTGAACCGTTGCGGGCTTTCCAGTTATCCAAGCGGCTTTCACGCTACGATAAACTAGCCGTTGAGCAAACATGGAAAACGTCAATCGACCACTTCGAGATAACAAGAGAAAAAAGGTAGGGGTGCTTTATTATTCAGTTTCATTATACACTTTTCCATCTATTGCGAGTGATTGAAGGAACTATACCGGGTGTGTTACAGAATGCCTGTCACCTGATACATCGCATTATACAAAGGGCACACGCAAGCTTTACGTTTGGAAATCGGTCATATGTGATTTGTTAGATCTGACGTCAAAGATACCCGTCAATTATTTCGTTTTATTTACTTTCACGAGTTCATGGGTGCATGCACAGAAAGGATAATTTGACACCATTTTAAATGTATCTATGTCAGGAGGTTGCAGGAACCGGCATGAGGCTATCATGTGGACACTTTCTCACATCACGTGAATGTACATCTGCCGGCGGTACTAGGTGAAATCGTGATGTCGCTGTAAACAATCAAGACTCGACAATATTAACACTATTATGACCACAGGCACTCGAATAAATGTGTATGATTTAAAAAAAATAATATGTATGTGTCTTATTTATATACAATACATTTTTTTCTACACATTGATTCGAGTACCTGTGATTATGACGATTTAACTACAGGCTGTATATACAAAATGTTACGTTATTTCTGAAATATCTATTGTTGATCTTGATGGAACGTGGTACTTTCCCAGTTTTTATGGACTTCTGGCTTGACCGGTGCACGTCGCGTCGTGTACTTTTAACTGTGGTCTGTGTTTTGAGCTTGTCCCTGAAGAAGGTCTCTCGTATCGTGTGAAATGACCGGAACGTCGGTGTGACGTTTTAATATGTAAAGAAATTCGGTGCTTGTTTACTTTCATACCTACAAAGGTTTAATACCTGGCAACTTAAAAGTTATGGATATTTTAGAGACCTTTAGACCACAGTCTACTTACACTACAATATAATTAATATTTTTTACAGTTAGTACATTCCATTCAATACACGCCATTCAGGTTTCGAACTAATCCTTTTTTTGCAGACGGCACGGTGTACGCGTTTCACAGGACGAAGAAGGGAGGGGACTAGTTTCGAACCACATGTTGACTTCCACTTATTTGCATGAGTTTGGCCACAGTCGAAGTATGGTTAAGCCACGTTAAATTATGGGATAGATAGTTTGTAAATCCTTGCTCGAAGACAAAGCAACCTTTTTACCCAGTATGGGAATGAATTCCAATATGCATTTAACTTAGTATAATAGTAATGTGTCGGTTCGATTGTGAGAGCCGTTTGTCACCCTGCCGCCGTGCCCTTTGACTGGTCAGTTCGACCAAGGGCATGAGGCAACAATTCTGGTGTCTATCAACAATTGAATAACATGAATAAAGACAATATCAAAAAGTTCCGTCAAGTTTATAATTACTTCATTATCTTGAATCAATAATTAATATCTAATTAAAATACATCGAAAACACAGAAAAATACAGTAACTTGAAACGCGCTGAAATACAAATAGAATACGGCGGACTGGGACGTAACATGCGTAATGCATGTCTGGTCTAACGTCAGTCAAGTCGATCGCCATATAAGGAATTAGTCATGAATATTAAGTAGTACGTTCTACTCTTCATTTTAACCAATCAGCGTCACAGAAAGTTTGGGTCATAGGTTATGCAAATAGGCGCGCTTACTTTTGTTTTTCTTATCGTCTGCTGAACCAGAGCAAAACCACAACAAAGTTTTAATCACGATGCCGAAAGTCATCATCAGAAACGTAATTGCTGTGGGAATGCACCATTATTCGGGGGAACTAACGCCAGGGAGAGGATACAACATCATCCATGAACTGAATAACGTGCATGATCCGAATGCTTGCGGTATCGTCGAGAATGGAATGGAACAACATCAAAAAGTACTCGGCCATTTGAAGAGAGACGCTGCTCAGTTACTAGCAAAAGTGATTGATGCACGTCTAGCTTCAAATGGACGGTATTATTTGAAGCCAAAGGGCCGTTGTTTCTTCCATTCTCGGCGGTATGGTAAAGTTCAGATGTGTACGGCCGGCTTCATGGTGAAGACAGAGGACGTCACTCGGGCAAAGGACATAGTCCTGAACCAGAGTTTTCCTGTCTTGTTCCCCTAGACACCAAACCAAATCAAAACGGCCCTTTTCAGGGCCACACATCCTCCAAAAAGAGAACTACCGTAATCAATGCGTGATGTATGTGTGTGTGTGTGTGTGTGTGTGTGTGTGTGTGTGTATGTGTAGAAATGTGAATTACATGGTTTCATGGTGTTATGAAAGCTGTTCTGTGCACTTTCACAAAATGTTAACTTAGTGTAGAGTTCGAAGTTTGAATTTTGATTTGAATACATCACAGGTAGGTAAACTACACAGATTACCGTCACCAGTGTGCTATTGAGTAAACGCTGATTAGGATACAACACATATGTTTATAGTATTACGTTATCGTTGTGACATACAGAGACTATACTGTAGCTAGTTCGTGTTTGCTGATGTCGTTGGTTTTGGCGTGGAGGGGGGGGGGGGCAATCATCACTTGTTTGACAGATCATTACGTACATGTTTGTGACTTCAGGCAAACCTTGGTCACGTGATGTATTTCTATGATTCAATGGTTGGTTATGTGTGTAAAATTAAGGTGGGTGTGTTAATGATGATTTCTAATTTAACAAGAGATATGCTTTGGTCTTTCAACTTACAGCTGTTTCTAAAACAAATCCGAAGCACTACTTGGCAATATACTTAATTTGCAAAACATGTCATTGTACTTTTGATACCCCTATTATGTTGATTGATATAACTTTTGTCACAGACTACTTTATTTCTCACTTGTTTGGTGTGATGGGATCATCATCACTTTTCTAACATGATATCAAAAAGACAAACAATAAATTGTCTTTTTTGATGTCACTTGCACAATATATTACTCGTGTCACTTATTTCATTAATTCAATATTTTATCTCTTATCTGAGAAAACGAGAAATACTAGCAAGGACACTGTAATTGATGTCTTAATTTCTTTTTACACATACTCCTTGTTTGTAGTGTTAAGACCTTCAACTGTTTATATACACAGTTGTCACAATTAACTACTGGTTTGTCATTATTTACTATTTTGGGGAATGGAGTTTGGGCTAAATAGGTATTGATGGGTAGATGGTTGAGTGGTAAGGGATGGTTAGATGGACAATTGGGCGTTATTTCTAGTCAAACTTGCAATCAAATTATGTCTAAGCAAGCATGTATCTATAAGGGAATGAAAATGATAGACGATGAATTATGATATACAATGAATTTTATTTTCAAATAAAACTTCTGAATTGAAACATTTACAAGTATTACATATAATACATACATACATACATACATACATACATACATACATACATACGTACATACAATACATAGTATGAACATGTATGTAAGCCTTCAGTAGGAGTGCTGTAAGGTACTACCAGAATCAGTTGGATATATAAAAACTCCAAAAATGTGTGAAACAAGCTACAGATAAAAAACAACTGACTCCTTACTGAATATGCTATCTACTCGACCAATTACTTGAATAGATGTATTGTGTGCATGCATGCATGTGTGTGTGTATGTGTGTGTGTGTGTGTGTGTGTGTGTGTATGTGTGTTTTATAAAAAACACATGTATGCATCATTACCATTAATAACTGGACAATTTCAATTTGAAATTTTACATGAAATGTCAATTTGCCCTCATGCTTATTTGTTGTCTACAAATATAAAATGGACAGAAAATGTTAAAAACAATCCAATTATTTTAATAATGGTATTTCAGACCTACACCAACAACAAAATTATTCAACACAGTGTCATGTGTTAATTTGTACTACAGTGACATTTGTCTTGTTTTGACTTTGGTATATTTGTATAAAGATGTAGAGAGCAACTTGACAGTTCATTATTTCTATGAATTAATTACTCCAAATCAGCCATGTTTAGATTTATGATTCGTATATGAAAGGTGGAACCCCAAACACCATACCTGAAAAAGACAATGCAAAAATGTTATTGCTGAGATAAACAGTGAAACTAACATCTAGCATTAAATATTATAGAAACCAACTCTAATGTAATCTAAATTTAATTTTTCTACTTTAATCTTTTAAACTATCAGAGTCTATACATATATATTTGAAATCATGAAAAGATACACTTCACATTGTAGCATCAAAATAGTTACATTTTCACTGGATAATTTTAATCTTCACTTTAACAAATATTTGTCTCACTTGTCATCCTCAGAAATACCATCTACATTACCATCACTTTCCCCCACTTCATTAATTATTGCATCCTGGATTTCTGTGACAGGTTTTAACCATGTTGATTTAACAACCCTACTTTTACTCAGTCTAGTTACTTTACTATCCCACTCTATTCTTCTTTCTGGAGACATCACTGACAAGTAGGATTGCATTTCACACTTTAATTGTGCCACAGATTTAGATTCTAGTTTGTTATATTTTGCCCTTTCTTCTTTAGTAACAAAAATTACAGGGACGTGTTCTCTTCTCTGAGGGAACTTAGAGGCCCATAGATACTGAGTGACAAATCTCATTCTTCTCATACCTGCCTCGCTATTAAAATCTAGCAAACCAATGTCAAGATCCTCCCCATGAATATTGGTAATTGTTCTACCTGGGTTAGGTGTAAGATATGCCTTGGACCTTAACACCACTTTGAAGTTAACAAGATCGTTTTCATATGGAGGAAGATTGCGATCAAATGAATTGTCAACTCTCATTCCTAGTGCCATCAATGTGGTGTTACGGAGACATACAAGACTGTGATGGTTGCGAATGACCCTTTCCCACTTAGTATAGTCAGGAGTCCCCACTATCCATGATTTGATTGATTTATTATATTCTTCAAGGACAAAGTCCAAACCCTGGTGTTTATTTGGCTTTCCAGATCTAGAAACAGATTCATATTGTTCTAATACCTCCCTTAGGGCCTCTGGCCAACACAATCTATCATACTCATCCCATGACTCTATTTCCTGGTATTTTGGGTGACAACGTCCAAACCAAACTGGAGAAAATAATTGTCTCCCTGCTCTGAAAAGTTTAGTATCATTGTTTCGGACCCCCTTCCTGAACAAATGAATTCCAAGGCAATGTTGCAGCATTGTTGTCCAAACAAACTGTATCGTTTCATCACTACTTTTGTTTCTTATCCATTCCAAAAGTCATAAGGTGATGGAACTTGAGACTCACACGTATATGGCCAAAGTAACTCTTGATAGATAGCTTCATGGAATTTACAGAAATTATCAAAACTTTGATGGTGGTCCCCACATCTCTTAAAGAAAAGCTGAGCCTTCTCAGTCACAAAACCCTGTGTCTTCCCAAACTCTGAATAGATAATTTCCCAATACATTTCTGCAAAAGATCTTATCATATTCATTTCTTCATGACCTGGACCAGTGCGAAGAACCACCCAATCAAACTCATCCCCATACTTATGAATAGCTTATTCTTATGATGTGCTGGAGTAAGCCATCACATCTTACAATGGTCCATTCCCTCTTTCCTTTACCGTTGCAGTATTTATGAATCCCTGCATGTTTCCCTATTGCCCTAAGAATTATTACAATAGCTTCCAGAGAAGATGGGTTTACAAACATAGGGTCTACAAGACTAATATTGGCCTTCCTAACTTGGTTAAGTACATTTTCAGTGTCTGGGGATTTTCCTTCATATTTCATTACTACCCGTTGGGTACCTCCCTCATTAGTCACTGTGTGGCCAGTATACTCATGAAATAAAATTGTATTATCATCACAAGTGCTTTTTGTCCTGTATGTCTTTGTATCCACACCTTTTTTACTCTTTCTTTTCAAACCAAAGTTACCACAATTTACACATTTAATTCTATTTTCAACCTTTGGATGGCTGTGATTACATACACTACAGATGTCAGTGGCATTACTTAATTACACAATTTACACATTTAATTCTATTTTAACTGATTCACTATTCCCTATTAAACCAATCCCACTTTCTGTCTGTTTAGCTGTTATTGCATTTATAAATGCGACAACAACAGGATTTCTAGAATTTATGTGACTGACTAAATTGACATCTATTAGATTATCTAAGCTCCTTCTATCTTTATCCCTGGTCAGTTTTGTTGTTTCTTCATAGGCATTCTTATTTTCTATGAAACCTATTTGTTTGACTGCTTCAATCCTCTGTTTTTGTGTTTCATACATATTGTCTAATTTCTTTTGTAATTCATCCTTGTCATCTTCTAGTTTATTTTTATCTTCTAACAGGTCCTTATTTTCATTTCTAAGAGAAGTCACTTCTTCACTTAACTCATCTACATCCTGTATTAGGGACTTTACCTGATCTTTCAGCTCACTAATTAGTTGCTGGTATTCGCCTACAACATCAAGGTTGTACATGTTAGCATATTCTGGTATCTGAAATAAGTGTAAAATACAAAACTGTTAAATCTCTAGAAGTTGCATACTTTCATTTCATTTAATGACTCTTAGTTACTATGTCACAACTACCTACATGGCAGACATGAATGGAACATACAATATAGCTTGGTATCATTGCCTGTAGTACTGTGTACACCAAAATGTATGATGTTATTGAATCGGTCTACTGACTATGTGCTACATGTTACATGTGTTACAGGTTACATGTTCAAGTGATGGAAAATTGGTATATTCATGTCATTTTTATGTCATGTAATCGCTTTCATATCAGTGTATCTTTCGCTCATGTATACATTGGAACTAATTACATAAACCAGTCCTTCAAGATTATACATGTATGTATGTATGTATGTATGTATGTATGTATGTATGTATGTAATGAAAAATGAGGAGAGACAAGTGAGACATATAGGGATGTAGGAGTCGAACCCACATCCCCTGAATACGAACAAGCGTGATCCTGCCAACTGAGCTTACTCGTTAAAATAAAATATGCAATGTACAGCAGTAACTGTGACTTGCCTTTGTTTCAGGACAAAGTGTACCACCTCTTGCTGCTTCAGAAATACGACAGTTGTATCTGCAACACCATTATACTTAAAAAAAAAAAATTCATTGAATTTGTTAATATCATGATGTTACAAATACATGCATATTATATCAGCCATCCATAATAATGAAGTACACAATGTACATCGTCAATCATAAATGCAGTACTTAAAAACACTACATAGATTTCATTTATTCAATTTTACAATTATAAGAACAACATATAATACTGTTGTGAACATGTTCAGCAAATGTGTACTGTATCATGTAAATTTCGTATAATTTTAAAATTTTTACCATTGCCAATAAAGTAACATATTAAATAATATGCAACACAAATAGCATCTTACCTTTGTGTGACTATCAATTGGAGTTACCGTAGCTATAGCTTGGTTTTGGAGTGTTGTACGAGTAATATGACCTGGGATAGATGAACATCCTTTGCTTGGACACTAAATAAATCATACAGCAAAAATCAACCCATGAATTAGGAATTTAGTGAGAATCAAGAAATATATATGCACTCTATGGATAATTGGATACTGGAAGTATGGGATTAGTGAAATTAACAATTACTGCTAGTTGGGTATTAGTATTTTAAAACAAAAGTACTAGTAACTCATTTCAAATCTAAATATTCGTTTTGGGGTGTTATGCACTCCCACACACATGTACATAGTCATTGTTATTCAAAAGTCTACTGAAAAATCAAGGATGGATCATTTTCTATTAGAGTATAATGTTTTTTCTACATGTTGCTGTATCTGTGTTGATATAACTGTATACATGGATTGTGTATACAAGTGTATTAGCAGATCTTATTTTATCAACATTTCACTGTTTATAATTAAAACACTAATATATCGTTTGGTACATATTCTTAGATAATACAAACTGATAAGTATACATACTTATATCAACAGACCAGTTACATCACTCATACTGTGAAAACATCTCTGAGAAGATGTACAGAAATGTACAGACCATGTAACTGCATTTGTACATGAAATTTTTCAAACAGATCACAATAGTCATAATTGCTAGCTGTCACATGTCTATTAGTACAGCTATGAAATCTTACCAGATTTATAGACCCTATATAACATCACTTTTTTCACATACCCTGTTTTAGGAGGTGCAGGAGGTCTGTTACAGGCATGTCCTGTAATCTACATGTGGATTTCTAGCTGTTTATATAATGTAAACGGCCTGACCTTACTTAGCCAATTATATCATGACTAACCTGTGACTGTGTAATATCATGAATATAGTCGATGTCTATACATGTAGCTGGAGATTCTTCATGGGTCTCCTTTCGTTTGCGATCAGCCTGTGAAGAAAGCAATTCCAAATATCACACAAATGAAATACACAAAATAGTACATACCACTCGTAGGTGTGTCACCCCGCGTCTCCAATTATTAAACGAGTCGTCAAACAACTACAAATGTAGTGATCATCAATAAAGTTTTTACACTTGCTAACTATACACTGACTGTCAACATAAGTCTATAGAACTATAATACATATTTGATTTACTGTTACACGAGCAAATCATCATTACAAAAAAAGCTCCTACGAATATAGAAGTAAACTTAGTTTGCTCAGCTGCATCGAAACTCGTCCTGCTTGCAGACTTGAAAGTCGAGATTCAATGCTGACATTGTCCCTTTCGTTCTCAGCTCCGTGTTTAGAGACATTGAATTTGTTAGTCCTGCAACCGGAATAAGTCGGGACTCAATTCTGACAGTGTCTGTAATGTTTCTTGTCAGTGTTCACAATTATTACAAGCAGGACTACATTTGTTATTTGTCAGAGTTGTGTCCCGTCCACGGTCGTCAAACAGGACTGCTCCGGATCCCGCACGAGACGAGGCTCGGTCAGTACAAAGAAAATTTCTGACTACATGTATGTTACAACACAGAGACAGACTGCAAATTGCAAGTGGGATCCAGATATCAACTGTATCAACATATTATCAGTTCACAACAAAGGCTATGTCGTTCAGCAACTTGGAAGCACAAGGTCATCGGTCAAACGTGAGAGGTCATTATATACATCGCCCTCAGAGTTATAAAAAACAACCTCTTTTGTACATACCTGAACTTTCCGCTCCGCAACATTATTGAAGTGCTGCGTAAATTCCCGTCGCATTGCAGCCATACGAAGGCAGTTGGTGCAGATACTAGCTGTCCTGTGAACTCCAAGTCTAGCGAAGGCATTGCGAAAGTCCTTCCGTACATATTTCGCTATTTCAACCCCGGTTTTCTCACGCTCAGAACCTCTATTCCACCTTTCATGGAACGGGTTTTTACATTTCTTCTGTGGGCCATGGCCAACAAACACAACGATCACAATAATGCTAATTAAAAATAAAAAGGCTAAAATAATTGCTGCAAGGCTTGACAAAGATTGATGCGTTTGCATTGTTGAACCTTATCTTTAAAAGTGTCGTCTGCTATTGTAAGCTCGAGCTCAGTGACTATCATTTCATCGATCGGGAGCGTTAACTGTCAATCATTTGTCAATTGACCAATAAGATGTAGGAGAATATTTTGTGTACATTTTGTAATTTTCTCTCAATATTTGTAATTTCTACAATTGTTTTTGTATGGTAATGTCAATAATCACGTTATTTACATGCTTCATAGAACACTGAATATTATTTTACAGCTGTGATTGGTTAAATTAAAGACATCTCCCTAGGAACGATTCGATCATAAATATTCATATATGCAAAATAGCATGACTATATATGGCGATCTTGTAGACTGAACGTGTGTGGAGTGTACCGATTGTGTAGCGCCCCCAACGGTCATATAAATTATCTGTCTTGTCGCGCGCTCGCGATCGCGAGCTCGAATGATTCGAATCTTTGCAACCGTCCATAAAAGTACTGGATTTTGAAAATTCCATATGCACGAGCTCGACATTTGCTCAATTTGCTCAATTTGCTCAATTGCTAAAAAAGGAAGGGTAGGACACTCTGGTGTTCTTTTTCGTCGTAAGATTGAAACCACATCGCCCTCGTTCACGGACGCTTTCTGTTTCGGGCAAACTTACGCGTTTTTGTTTACTCAGTCAAATGATGTTGTTACGTTTTCTCTTTCATTCAAAGGTATATTTTGAAGAGACACAGATATGACGAGTAATGTTTAATGATTATTTTTACGTAATTTTATGAAAATAATATAGACCGGAATCGACTGTGTGTTCGAGCCTACCGTAACTCTACGGCATCAAATATTGATTAAACCAAGATATTATCAATTGTGTTTTTATTTATATCCCTCGCAAAAGACGCACCGTTTCGGAGCTTCAGTTCATATAATATGCTGTTTCGGCAATCTGTTTTACTGTCCCGCAAACGCCACAATGTACTGAAACATGCGAAATATATACCTCACCACAAGAGGGCAGCAGGTGGTATCGAGCATCGAGCGAAAATTCATGGGTCACATGTTCGAATTGAAGCGTCCTGATTGGTTTATTCGATGCCTTGTCCTACCCCTCTGTATTACAAGTTTAAGCAAGGAATGCATTTGAGCTCGAGCTCGAGCACGGCAAGCAGCACGTCACGCATCGAGGCGTCAGCTGTCGCGAGCGAACTAAGCGTCAATTTTGCATGCACCATGATCATGTTCCATTAAACCATTACAGACAAAATCTATCCATATAGTTTCTTTCCTTTATTCTTTTTTTGGAGTCTTCCATATTTATATAAACTTTTTCTGCGATTATTAAAAATGTTTCATTTTTTAAAAGACCGGAAAGTGTACAAATTTACTACAAATACATACCCAAAATAACAACTATGTGTAGACATGTATAATGAGTTTATTAAAATAAACTACAAATAAAGAAGTAAGTATGCAAATGTGACTCATAGCTAACTTGGGCCTTTATTACATAATACATGGATATCATTATCATTTTTGGGTTTCACCAGAATTGTTGCCTCATGCCCCTGGTTCGACCAGGCAGGAACTTCACCGTGGCGGTACTCGAATAGGGGCGTGTAGGGCGTGTAATATTCCATAGATTGTTGTTTTCGGTTTTGCGATTTTCGGATTTCTAATATTATATTCTCTATATTTCAAATAAAAAGTTTTAAAATATTGTGATCATAACTATTGTTTCCTCTCGCTGTTTTTTGTTTTTGCCTATTTCCTACCGTAATCACTGTCTTATCATAGTTTACCAGCTTTGCTTTAATTGCCCACTTAACACATTGCACAGTGAGTGTAAACATCTACTGATCCACAGTCTACTGATTCGACTAATCACAGACAAGAATTAAAATAAATGGAGTACTTCGGATTTAGTCTTATTTTGTTGCAGCTGTAGGTGAGTGAGGGCGCACTTATAGTTTGTCAACAGCGTCGTTTTCTCAGGCTGATATGCAATAGGCAATTGCTACATCCACATCCCCTAAGGTCCAATAATCCAGGGGCTATCCACGACTTTGAATCCCATCTCACGTTTAGCTCAATGAGGTCTTGAGATGAAATGTCGAATTCAACAGAAGTCACCCACACAGTCATTACATGTACTTTGTTAATCAATCACAGAATTCTGCCCAATATTAAGGTTGTGTTTATGGGACAGATACATTAATGACCAAATATGGTATATAATGACCAAATATGGTATATTTGTCAGAGCAGGATGCTACTTATACATTCTAACTGTTAGGTTTTATTCATTTGCATGATGAACAACTTTTGGTTCATGATTTCTCATAGAGCTAGACGGGGTGAGGAAAGATCTTGAGATTGGAAGCCACATATAGCAGCTAGACTGAAGACCCAAAGCCCGTCCTATAAATGTAGTCATTTTTCACTGTCACCTTTCAGGATTTCCAAAACAGCTCTGTTCAAGCGGATGAAAGCGACTTTGGCGTCAACCGAGGCTACGACTCCGACTATGATACATCACGTGACAATAGTTTCGATGGATATGGAAATGGAACGAACGGGGTGGTCTACAACGGTGGACACACGCCTAAATCCTCTATACCTTACGACTACACCCCAACCTCTTCGATGAATTACGCAAATACTCCAACCCTTCCTGTGTCTTATAAACAAAGGCCAAACCCTGCTGTACCACAAGACTACATTGTCAAACCAGTGAAAGTAGAAAATGACGTCAAACCAACAACTGCAACTAGGCCTCCTAAAAAAGAAACGGAGGTTGACCCGTATGAACTGCCGGAGTTGAAGGATAAAGGAATTCCGTGGTCAGGTAGGAACCCTGTATTTAAATACCCTTCGTTGTCGACGATGCAAATTAAGTTCACATGTTTGGAGTTCTAACCCCCACCACTTTCTTAACTGTAACTCTCTAGCTTGAAGGAAAATATAATTTGTACTATCAGTCCACTATCCTACAAATTCTAAATTCTCGCCACACGAAAACAAATGCCTGCATTTTTAATTTCGATGTTTACAGTATCGTATTGTCGTCTGAATTAGGCTTGCCGACAAACTATGGATGTAGTTTTCTCTACGTACTCTGTAGAATTTGATATACAACTTTGAAATATTTAGATATAAGTGTTTGTCCATTTGTATGCTCATAATTCCATTACTTTGATAGTATGATCTACAAAGAAGCAATTTGAAAACAAATATCTGTGAGAAATCTAGGGAATTCAGATTTTTAGAATTAACACTTTAATTATACACAAATTAACTATTTAATTATGAATTATATATATATATATATTATTTATTTATTTATTTATTTATTAAGCCTTCACAAGAAGAGAAACCAAAAAAGAACAATTCGTGACAGTCGTACAATACAATACAATACAATACAATACAATACAATACAATACAATACAATACAATACAATATTGAAATGTCATCAACAACATGCTAAGAATTTGGCAACTCTGTGGATCCTTCAATTCGCATATAAAAACTGACGGACACTGTCTGTCAACCCATCTGACATATGAGATGTTTTCATTTTTCTTAAGACAGATTCACACACACACACACACACACACACACACACACACACACACACACACACACACACACACACACACACACACATATATATATATATATATATATATATATATATATATATATATATATATATATATATATATATATATATATATATATATATATATATATATATATATGCATAACAGCATATTTCATTTGTAGAACAAAAGGTTTAGGCCAGGGTTCAAGGCAAAATCATCCAAGACGTTTTAGAACTTTTGAGACAATGCAGAATAAACTTTACATGTATTAACATTTTGGGTTTCCTTGGTGTTCTTTCAGAACTAACCACAAAAGGAAAAGTCAAGCGAGTCGTGATGCAAGTTATCATCAAACCAATCCTTTTGTTGGCGCTTCTTTATCTCTTCATCTGTTCCTTGGATTTCCTCAGTTCTGCTTTCCGTCTTCTTGGCGGCAAGGCAGCCGGAGAAGCCATCGGAAGCAGTATCGTTGCCACCAATCCAATCTGTGGAATGATGGTTGGTATCCTAGCAACGGTTTTAGTTCAAAGTTCAAGTACAACTACGTCTATTGTTGTTTCCATGGTAGCTTCAGGCAGTAAGTTATATATATATATATATATCTGTTATATTCACTTTGCTCTCAAATATGTACATGTATTTGGTGTTTATTTGCCAATTATCGTAAAATGTATTGCTACGAGATGTCATCGGTTTCTTAGCAATAACAGCGAGTTAATTCATCGGGAAACGTGACAATGACCTTTGGTAATCACCATAACTTGGTTTACATTTTGCATATCTCGATGTCAAGTTCCTATATCATTATGTCCATTATCGTCATCTATATTGTCCATATCATTATGTGCTTTAAACATATCATCATCCTTAGATCACGAGAATTTTCCTTGGCTGAATGAAGAAACATATTTGAGAATAACACAATTATACCAGAGGCAGTAATATCAAAGAAAAATCGGGGAAAGTACGTAATGGCAATTTTGAACGTTTTGACTCTTTGATATTTCGAAAACAGCTGAACCGGTGACGTGGACACGCATTGTGGTGACATAAACGCGCGTTGTCGTGACGTAGAACGACCAGAGTATACTTCCATATTTTGTGTTCGACTCGACTCGTGCTTGGTATAATGATCAATTTTTTCCCTGTTGTGTCTTTCTTCATTTCAGTCATAGAAGTCCGTCCTGCCATTCCTCTCATAATGGGTGCTAATATTGGGACGTCTGTCACCAACACCATCGTCTCGGTATTCCATATGAGTGACAGGGAGGAATTCCGACGGGCATTTGCCGGGGCTACCGTCCACGACATGTTCAATTGGTTAGCTGTGATAGTGTTGCTACCACTTGAATTAATCACTGGCTATCTGTACAGAATGACGGGTGCGATTATTGACAGTATGAACTTACAAACTAATGAAGAGGCGGACGTTGAACTCCTCAAAGTCATTACTAAACCATTCACCAGTCTTGTAATTGAGGTAACCATGGTTACGATTGTTACTTTATGTGTGATGTAATTTCTAGTGTTTTATTTTGCTTTTTACTTTTTTAACATAATACCTTTATTTTTTTATACAACCAGCGACGAGCAAGCATTAACAAGTGGAATTTATTTCAAACATGAAAAGTAAACAAATGAATTGGATTAATGATAATTTTGCCACAGTATGTTGGAAGTACAGAGACAAGTATTACATTTCACCCTTTGATAAGAACAGATTTAAAGCATCTTTACATGTACATGAAATGCCAAGGGAACTTGGCATTTGTTTGTGAATGTGAACTTTCATGTAAAAAGGTAGTCTATCTGCTAGACCTCGGATGTTCTTCCGATAGAATACGACACACGCCCGAACATCGCTATCGAGGTTCGGGCAAGCCCTCACTGCTAACTTCGTTCGCTTATAGTATCGAAAGAAAGCCCGAACGTCTAGCAGCAAGACTTAGTAAAAAGGCAGTAAACGTCATCTTATCAAATGGTGACATATTAATTCTTGTCCCTGTACTTCTAGCATGATATTATTACTCCAATTCAGTCGTTCACTTTCCAAGGTCCACTCTACGTTAATGCTTGTATGTCGCTGGTTGTAATTTTCTACAATTTATAATAGTTACATATCTTCAGCTGACAATATTATTCAAACCTCCGTAAATTCAGTGCAACTATGTCATTTTTGTTGTGTTTCTCATTATTCTTGACTCATAGTCAAAATACATTATTATCATTGTGACACGCCAGCCAAGTTGAACGCGTTCAAACCAGAAACATGAGATGTATATACCCTTGTCGTTCTTTGTCACGACAACTAGCATTTACATCACTTCTTCTGTGGTGCTCAAGAAATATGAGTCAAAACGTTTGAAGTCGCTATTACTTTATCTGATATTTCAGAACATATGCTAAATGCAGCAGGTGTACTACAGTATTTCCCAACATTTCTCTTCATGAAGCCGGAAACTCAGGACGTATGGGTTTTCTCATTCTCGTCTTCGACTCGTGATGACAAGTCACCTTAGGTCACTCGTACTTTTGAAAAATAATGAGGAATTGTAATATCTCATTGTCCTTGATTCAATGTCAAATTGTTGTTCATACTATAGGTAGACAAGGGTGTCATCAAGGATATCGCAGCAAATGAGGAAGGCTCTTTTGAAAAGAGTCTCGTCAAAAGAATGTGTGATGGACCAATCGGAGACATCGTTACAGAGGTAACGAAGTTGGTCAATGTTACACAGGTCGTCAATGGCAACGAGGTGATTGTTCAAGAGAACGTAACCACTGAATTCGTTGAAAGGGGACCTACCAAAGTGAAATGTAAGTTTTAAATGTTCGCTGTACTTCTTAACTTTCATTGTACACCAGATTTGTTTTAACCCAACGTGTGTGTGTGTGTGTGTGTGTGTGTGTGTGTGTGTATGTGTGTATGTATGTATGTATGTATGTATGTATGTATGTATGTATGTATGTATGTACATGTACATATGTACATGTATGTATGTATGTATGTATGTATGTATGTATGTATGTATGTATGTATGTATGTATGTATGTATGTATGTATGTATGCTGTATATGCATGTAATAACGTGTGTATGTGTGTGTATGAATTTGTTTAGGGAGATGGGTAGGTATGTATGTATGTATGTATGTATGTATGTATGTATGTATGTAGGTAGGTAGGTAGGTAAGAATGTATGTAGGTAGACAGGTTGTTGCTGTTGATGATGATGATGATGATGATGATGATGATGATGATGATGATGATGATGATGATGTTGTTGTTGTTGTTGTTGTTGTTGTTGTTGTTGTTGTTGTTGTTGTTGTTGGACTTTATCCAACAAGTCCCGACACCTCTGTCCAAACTTTTGGTAATGTGAAAAAATGACAACAATGTGTATGAAAACTGACCAGAATTATTGTTTAGTAACCATAGCACCAGTTGCTCATCCAGTCAGCTAACTTGTCTTTTTTTTTTGCAATTACAGGTAGTTTCCTCTTCGCCAATACCGGATTAAGTGACTCCATAGTTGGGGTAGTCATACTCGTATTAGCCCTCCTCATTTTATGTGTGTGTCTTGTGTTGATTGTCAAACTATTGCATTCGTTGCTGAAAGGACGTATTGCAGCCATCACAAAGAAAGTTATCAATTCTGATTTCCCAGGACGCCTTGCGTTTTTGTCTGGTTACGTAGCCATCTTGGTTGGTGCCGGACTCACCATGCTTGTTCAAAGCAGTTCAATTTTCACGTCAGCTCTTACACCTCTCGTCGGCATTGGTGTTATTAAAATAGATCGCATGTACCCCTTTACGCTAGGCGCGAATATCGGGACGACTTTTACGGCAATCCTTGCTGCGTTGGCTAGTTCTGGAGGTAAATTAGCATTGGCTTTACAGATTGCCTTATGTCACTTCTTTTTTAATATTAGTGGAATTATTATTTGGTACCCAATTCCTATCATGAGGAGAGTGCCAATCAAACTGGCTAAAATCAATGGCAACACAACAGCCAAATATCGGTGGTTTGCTTTTGTATATCTTTTTCTTATGTTCTTCATATTCCCCTCTGTAATCTTTGGACTGTCTATCGCTGGATGGGTTTGGTTAGGCGTGTATGGCACTCTATTTGTGCTAATTCTAATGTTTGTAACTATCGTCAACATACTGCAGTCAAAGCGCCCTCAGAGTTTACCCAAAGTGTTAAGAACCTGGGACTTCCTACCTGATTGGATGCATTCGCTAGCACCTTTAGATCGACTGATTTCGAGGCTGTGTTGTTTCTATAGATGTTGCGCAAGATGCAAAAGAAATGCAGACCCGTCACAAGAAACAGGGGGAACTGACATGCAAGCCATTCCCGCCTACACAAGTAATGAAACAAAACAAGACACAAACATGAAAGCTGAAGGTGATTCGTGGCGTAACGTGTATGCCGTGTATGAACCCAAAAACGTAATGTCACAATCAAATCCTGGCTTTGAACCAGACCAATCCGAACATAATGTGAACATTTCTGTTTCAAAGTCAACAGAAACTGCCGTTTGAATATTGCGCATGTGAGTCGCTAAATATTTTATATTAACCGGTGAACTTACAAAAGTATTCATTCAACTTTTCCCGCCAACATGAATTCGCTTTCCTTTTGAATTCTTTGTACGACTGAGTTTTATGGACTGGAATCATATAAATGAACATTCTGTATGGTTTTTAGTTAGTTTTTAAAATATCTGTGAACGAATTTTGTCGTCATATTCCCTCACATTGCAATGACCACTCTTCTTTCAACCTCAAATATTATCTCAGGGTTCAGTGTTAAATGCTAAATCTTCTTTTATCAGCTAAAAGGAAAAAATACATCACAGGCAAGGAAGTTTTCTGCTTGAATCTAAGAACAGGGTCTAAAAGATGGTTTCATCTTTTTTTAAGTGATAGAGAAAATTATTATATCGGATATTTCATTTTTTCTCCGAACTACTTCACTTGCTTTGTGATGACGAGATATCACATTTTTCTGTTCCCACTGTTTGTTATGTAAATGTTGAATGTATTTTCATTGTTAGCTATTTACATTTTGATATTTCATAAATTGTATATATAACATATAATTATTAATTACCATGGTGTTAAAAGATGGATTTATGGGCAGTTTTGTCAAAATTATTATATTGATTTTCTGGAGAGTTTTATTTTTCAATCTTTACCCTTTAAAAGAATGTACAACTAATACTAACTGAACGCTGGTACGACCACAGATGCTCGTGGAGTTGCTATTATCCGAGAACTATGAGCGTAATGTGACGTCATGAGTAAGGTCAAACAGCAGGCTACTTGTTCGGTGGTCTGAGACCGAACCAATTGTGGAGCTCATTGCACAGTATACACTTGTTAAATGACACACCGTCGGTCGTCGTTAACACGGTGCATCGGACCTCTTTGGTAAAACACACTTCGTATTCTACGAGAGCGGAACGATAATAGTAATCCCGAATTGTCTCGAGAATGACCGTTGGGAAGTTTTCCAGTTGACTGTACCTCAGACCACCAGGAGAATCTTAAGTGGTCCTTGACTTCGTTACAGTATTGCCGCCGTCAAATTTAATATTTGACTTTTCACACCATCACACTCTGTTTGAACCTGAATTGCCGATTAAAATTATCATCTTAAAACCATGAAGCATGAAGCGGCAACCCTACAACCACCACTCTCCCGAGAGCAGGGATATTTACCCTTGCTCGGGAGAAAGCAATAAACCGTTGGCTTGTTTAACGTAAAGGCCTTTGCAGACGACCACCGTTGTTCTATAGCGCCATCAAGAACGTCTACGTGTGTTGTTGAACTTGATATTAAAGTTCTTTATCACTGCGTTCAGTGATAAAGGGTATATTTGCTAGCTAGTTGATTTCTATACCGTTGCTTGTAACGGCTTAACAGTGTATCCGAGAATAACTTGTAATAAATTATTGTTGATATAAATTAGCAAGAGCAATCAATCATACAGTTCTGGAGTGTAGGCCTACTAGCGTGATGAATCCAAACGCACAATATCGTTTTAAATAATGTTGCGGAGTCACACCCCCGGTGACATCCAACCAGTACAGTCTAGCGGAGAATGTACATTGCAATGTTAACTGATTTTGTACATGACTTCGGAATAGACATTTCCTTGAAATGTAGGAAATGAGTTTGTAGGATATTCAGTACACGTTTTGAGTATTACAAATATGAACATTTTTTATACATAAACAGTGTTTGTCATGTGTTTTACTTAGACTCTCGTACAGCCCTCGGAGCTTCGCTTTACTAAAATCAAAGCTAAACGAATTATTCTGCATGTACCGATGCCAGCTAATTAACCGTACTCGAATATCCTTGTACTGTGCGCCCTCATCGACCATGATAGAGATAACCATTCGTTGACGTGTGACTGTGACGCTCCGTGTTATCGCGAAGCCCCGAGGACTTCGCGAAAATACGGAGCGTCGCAGTCACACGTCAACGAACATATATCTCTATGTGGTCGATGAGGGCGCACAGTACAAGGTTGTTCGAGTACGATGGAGTACGTTATGTAGATGGTATCGGTACATACAAAATAATTCATTTAGCGTCGATTTTAGTAAAGCGAAGTTCCGAGGACTGTGAGGGAGTCTAGTGTTTTACTTCACCCTCCCACTACGCCATGAATCTATGTCCAATAGTCATGATAATGATTAAAGGCGGAAAAATTTGCCAAACAATTGTGGTACCAAGTCGGCCTACCCGACCATGTTCCTTGCCCCCCTAGTACCTAAATCTGTTCACGTAGTCTGAGAACTCATCTCGAAAATGGCGCCATACCCAAATTAGAAACGTTACAGCAGTAAAATAAAGCAACTAAGCATTAAGGATACCACAACCCTTTTTATTACCGACCGTACCCTTTTGCTTACCCGAAAGATGTTAAACATATCGTATTGCGACCTTTGACCCCACTACCAAACTGCTCGATAAACATGACACATTGATAGGACGACAAAGGAACAAAGTACATGCATTTTGTTCTTTAGTTTGATTTGCATCGAATTTCTGTCGGAAACTCAAAGTCTAAAATAAATTTCATTGATTTTGTCAACCACACGTGTTGAAATATTATGTTAATCGCTCGAAAAATCTAGTCCTGTCCTGGTAACAAATGTGCTAAGTGCGTCTGTTTGCGTCGGTAATAGACTAATATGACCTTGTAGACTAATCTGACCTTTTTTCAGACAGGGGTCAGCTGATTTATCATAGACTGAACTCTATTTACATATCCATCTAGGGTCACACAGGGTTGTGTTTTTTCAAAAGATAGGCTTTAAACGCTGGCCATCTTGATGCCTGTCATTATAAACGTTAGACCACCAAACTGAGATTCAACTCTACAAGTACAGTATGCTAACTAATAATATTTGTCGACGTTTCGGGACTATTCGGTCAAAAATCTCAACTCCACCAACCAATGGGTCAACCTATTTACGTAAGACAGTTTACAGAGTGGCCTTGCAGAGACAAGCAAGTATTTTGGTATCAACACACCATGTCGCCGAATGCAGACGACGAGACCTTGGTATAGCACGTCCATGTGCTCTTCAAGTTATACGATGGGGTGGCTTGAACCAGACTAGACCATGCAGTTCTGCGATTCCAGGCAAGTTGAAGGAATATCACAAAATGATCGAACAGTTTAAATGGGAAGTGCCCGAGTTCTACAATTTTACACGTGACGCAATCGACAGATGGGCTGACCAGGAACAGGTATTACATTTAAAGCGTATGCACAGGTGTTCGTGAACTTGCAATATTTTATAGAGAGATTTACGCGTGAGGCCTTCAACAGAGACCGAACGCCGATAACCAGTAAAGTGACGTTCGACCTAACACGCATAGTTCTTTAATACATAGTCCTATCTCCATGGATACATGCGTCTGCAATAATAATATAGCATATTCACGAGCAACTATGTACTAGAAAGTGATCATGAAATTCTCAATATTGTCGATATAAAGTGCCAACCTTTTTTTTGTATACAAGGCGTATGACATATAGTTCTGTAGATTTACATATTACTATAATCTCATTAGACAGTGTGAACAGCAATGATACATTGCCTGCACACAGGGTACGAACTCATAATTCTTCCTGAAAAACATCCCCAGTACAGCATGGAAATCATGTGACATGTGTACGTCACGGTCTGATCGTTGAGATTAACCAATTCCAGTGATGCATTGTTAGTTCGTTCGTTCGTTCGTTCATTCATTCATTCATTCATTCATTCATTCATTCATTCATTCATTCATTCATTCATTCATTCATTCATTCATTCATTGCGGCGGCGGCGTCCATTGGTTAATTGTTATCGATTGATTGATTGATTGATTGATTGATTGATTGATTGATTGATTGATTGATTGATTGATTGATTGATTGATTGATTGATTGATTGATTGATTGATTGATTGATTGATTGATTGATTGATTGATTGATTGATTGATTGATTGATTGATTGATTGATTGATTGATTGATTGATTTGAGAGAGTGAGGGAGGAAGGGAGGGAGTGAATCAATCAATCAATCAATCGATCGATCGATCGATCGATCATTCAATCAATCAACCATTCATTCATCGTTCTTTCATTTAATGTGCGTTCATTGATTCGTGATCAATAGTTCATTCATTCATTCATTCATTCATTCATTCATCCATATTCATTCAAACAAATTAGCTTAACACTGAGAGCATCCCAATGCATTGCTATAAGAGGAAATTGTTTGATAAGTTAACGTAAATGGGTACGTCGTTTTAACAGACAGGTGAGCGTGATCCAAGCATACCTGGTCTGTGGTGGGTGAACGACCATGGAGACGAAGTCAAGTGGACTTTCCAAGATCTCAGTGATCGATCTAAAAGGTAATTTGATCGTCAGATACTAAATGAATTTAGACCAATGTGATTGATTCTAAAGACCATTATGTAATGATGGGTTCAAAGTATAGTTTGTATTGTTGTTGTTGTTGTTGTTGTTGTTGTTGTTGTTGTTGTTGTTGTTGTTGTTGTTGTTGTTGTTGTTGTTGTTGTTGATTTTTGTCCGAAGTGTGTCGCTTTGTACATCGTGTAACAGGTTTCATGGGAGAACAGTGCGCCGGACTGAAATGAAGTCTGTATATGAAAGATGGAAAAAATAATTGAAACTAAAAAGTGTAGTTCATTTTAGAACTCGGATAAAATAATGAAGGAGACTGTGACATTTGGGTTAGGGCTTCAAAATACGAATAGAATGGCTTAGAGGTTTAATATCTAAGAGAGAGACAGACAGACAGACAGACAGACAGACAGACAGACAGACAGACAGACAGACAGACAGACAGACAGACAGACAGACAGACAGACAGACAGATGAATAATTTCCTTGACCTCATCTTTATCGTGAAACTTTCAGACATGTTGAGTAACATTTCATTTTGTTATTTTCTAGAACGGCGGCCATGCTTCAAAGTCTCGGTGTAAAACCTGGAGATCGTGTGAATGTTATCCTACATCGTGTCCCAGAATGGTGGTTGATTTCTTTAGCTTGTATAAGAATTGGTAGGTTATCAAATCATTGCCAAATATTTCAAACCGAATCTATAAAAAGTTACGTCAGCATTGGTAATCGCACTTCTATTTATTACTACTAGCACTTCTCAGTGTTCTGTTAATTCCTTTTAATTAATAATTTTATCTGCTCTCAGTCTGTAAGATGACAAAAGTGGAAGTTGCCTTGGTGTTTCACTCATGGGACATGATATCTTTAACACAAAGAGAGACACAATTTAACTCTAGACTCACAGTAACAGAGGCACACAACACACACGACAGGATCATTTACCCTTAATCACATTGAAAAGTGATAAAGCATTGTTATTTGTTAACAGTGCAGTAGGAACAATCTCCTGTTGTAAAAAAAAAATTATACTTTGGACGTAATGATTTTAATGACTTCACTTGTGTACATTCATACTGATAATCCAACATAGTAACTTCTCTTCTTCTACATCCCCAGTATGCCCGACACCTTTATAATTGTTTCTTTTGCATTTGAAGTGGTCTCTCTCTGTGTGTAGAAAACACTCTGTCTCACGACTCAGGAAACTCCAAGGCAACTTCATTTCTCCTGTAACGCCCGCCCACCGTATCACTTTCTATTGCAATGCGGCACATACATTAGATCTTTGTTATTTGAAACTTTGTAGAGTTTAAGTTTTTAACTTGCCCTATTGTTACTAGCGTCATGTTTAGTTCCAAATAATGTAAACCCACATGAGTTGACAATTTTGATTGGGCACATCCCCATTTGTTCACAGGTGCGGTTGTTTGTCCTGGCTCTCCTCAACTAAGAGTGTCTGATATAGAATATAGATTAAACACTTCCATGGCAACAACAATAATAACCGATTATGAACATGCAGATTTTGTCGACCAGGTAGAATTATACTCAAACTCATGTGTCCAGGCTTCTTTAATGTATGTGTGTCTGTGTGTCTGTGTGTGTGTCTTCGTGTGTGTGTGTGTGTGTGTGTGTGTGTGTGTGTGTGTCTATCTACCTATCTATCTATCTATCTATCTGTCTGTCTGTCTGTCTCTCTCTCTCTGTGTCTCTCTCTCTCTCTCTCTCTCTCTCTCTCTCTCTCTCTCTCTCTCTCTCTCCGTCCGCCCCCCCCCCCCCCGCGCGTGTGTGTGTGTGTATGCAAGTTTAAAATGATATTCCATTTACCCATTATATTTTGATTTGGTCGTTTATGCATAGGGAGCCCAGGAACCGTATTACAAATAAACACAAAACAAACAAATATACATGGGTAAATGGAATATCATTTTTATATAATTATAATTGTATAATAAGTGTATAATGATCTATAGTCATGTGTATATGTATATATGGACCTGTGTTGTTTGTAAGGATGACTATATTATTTCAATAGTAAACAGGCCCATATCTATATACATATATACATGTATATAGATAGTTATCAACGAGTTTAATTTACCTGTGTATATTTGTTTATTTATGTATTTGTTTGTTTGTTTGTGTATGTATGTATGTATGTATGTATGTATGTATGTATGTATGTATGTATGTATGTATGTATGTATGTATGTATGTATGTATGTATGTATGTATGTATGTATGTATGTATGTATGTATGTATGTATGTATGTATGTATGTATGTATGTATGTATGTGTGTGTGTGTGTGTGTGTGTGTGTGTGTGTGTGTGTGTGTGTGTGTGTGTGTGTGTGTGTGTGTGTGTGTGTGTGTGTTTGTGTTTGTGTTTGTAACAAAGTTCATTGACCCCTAGACTGTAAGGTCCGTCGTGACGTTCCGCTTGGTCGATGTGTGAGAGAGCGTCCCGTCACGGCGTACCTTACAGACTACTTGACCCCCTGTGGTTTATGGTAATACTTTTGATCATAATTAGCACATTTGCATATCTAATTTGTTTGTTTATTTAACAATATAAGGCAATTACCATTAGTTTATTACATTTTGATATTTCATTCCTCCAATAGGTTGCTAAAAGCTGTCCATCTCTGCAGAACAAAATAAGTGTACGAAATATTAACGAAGATATCAGAAAAAGGTAAAAAACAAAATATTTACAGTCATGTAATAAATATCCTTGTAGACAGACTTAAGCTTACACGTAGATAATGTATTTGTTCATGGTTTCAAGAATGAATAGGGCAGTAGAACATTATTACATTGGAACAGTACATTCGCAATGAATGCGGCGTTTTTGTCTTGATCACGCAATGATTTACTCAATATCTACGTAGTAGATGAATCGAAACGACACATTTTAATTTACTCCTACAATGTTACTATTTTACTTTACTGTCCTAATTTTACAAGGGTGTTATAAACTTTATGTACAACTAGGCCGTTCCAAAGTATATAGTATTAAGGTCACATAGATAAAGTAGTGTAGGTCAGGTGACAGAAGGTCATATAAGGTCACATCAACAATTGTCTGTAGCGTAGTAGATGAATGGAAACATCACATCAGTTTCCAATAAGTTACCTCCCCAATACAATGGAGCTAGCTATGTTTTACTTCCCTACTTTTAACAACCACTAGTAGTCTGAGCCTGAGTTACAAGATTGAGTGTTTTTCCTAAAACTAGGCCGTTCAGAGGTCCAAAGTGCGTAGAATTAGAAAGGTCATGCAGTTAGTGTAAAGTGAGATCACATAAGGTAACAGAAACACTGTAATTTTGTCTGCCTTCTTTTTTCTTGATAGACCCGGATGGCATGATTTTCATGACCTATACGAGAAAACTAATGACGAATTTCAGGTAAAAATGAATCTTATCAGTTCAACAGGAAAGCAATTATAGGAAATACGGTGTTTACAGAAATAACAAGTCTTCGTGGTGTTTTATCGCTTTTATTTCGCGATTCAACTACATGTATATTTATGTTACTGTATTATTAGACGAGATTTATTCGGAGATAAGACAACTTGAATTCGTAATTTTCCACCGCATTTAAACATGGCTTGCCATACGAAAACATAAAGCCACTGCTACAATCACAAAACTTGCGTGAGCTTGTATTTTCCCATCATACCTATTTTTTAAAAAGCTCTTTCCAATGATTCACAGAGCTTACTAAAAAGGACTGTATTACCTACACTTGCGTTCCCGTCTAACTACGATTTCGAAGAGTAAATTTTGTGAGTGATCATAAACAGCGCCCTCTATGGTGGAGTGAACAAGCTAGTTTGCAGTCGAAAATTCTCATATATTGTACTTTCGTACTGATAACATGTTGGATTTCTCATTTCCTTACTTCTTTTTATCTATTTTAGTTTAGTTTTGTTTTGTTTCAATTCTGTTTTGCTAGGCTGTCAATACACGAAGCGACGATCCCATGATGATATATTTTACCAGTGGTACCACCGGAAAACCCAAAATGACCGAGCACACACAAGCAAGTTATGGTATCGGACACGAAATAACGGGAAGGTGCGCTAAAGCTTATTTTTTATGATACAATTACTAGTATTATAATATTATTATTTCTATAACCTACACGATATTTATTCAAAAACAAAGACAAAACAAACAAATGCACGATGTTTCTTGAAAACATCCTGAATTTGTTTTTATTTGAATTTGTTGTTTTTTTCATATAAGTTTGCTTTAATACCAAGCTTTGCCTTCCTACAAGCTGTCCGATCCAATGTAGGAGAAACTGCAGGGGAGCTTCGTGTCAGGCACCGGTGTTTGACGGGCCTGTGACACATCTTTATAAATCGTACTCACCTCCCCGCTTTCAAAACGCATACGCCCCATTTAATTTAATACCTAATCTATTTACAGGTATTGGATGGGGCTAAAAAGTACAGACAGGTTTTACAATTTGGCTGACACAGGCTGGGCTAAAGCAGGATACAGTTTTCTATTTGCTCCATGGTCAGTCGGCGCCGGCGTATTCGCTCACCACTCGCCGGTGTTCGATCCTCTTCATACGCTTGAGGTAGGAATGATGCATGAATAATACAGGTGATTTAGTCTCAGCTTACAAATGCCATTAAACGATGCATCAAGATCAGTGAAACTGATCACAAGGTTTCATGTTGAGATAGTCACAATAAAGATAACACACAAACATCCCGTACACAGTGTCTTCTCTGTAGACACAACATAACACACAAATAATACGAAACACATCCCCGATTTACACTTCTACAGAATACCAAGGAACAAAGCTCTTAAGAAACGGTACTACGATACGAGGTGACGATCGATACCCCCAATTTGATCGAGGGTGCTGTATTCTCAATTTCCTGTTTGCAGTCTGGATAAATGGCCTATTCACTCACTATATTTGTCTTGTTTTATTATATTGATGGCAGACGTTAGCCAAGTATCCCATCACTGTGTTCTGTGCACCAGCTACAGCATTGAGAATGATGACACAATACAATCTCAAAGATTATCAATTTCCACATCTTCGTCGTTGTGTCAGTGGTGGAGAACCTGTGGTAAGAAGGATTCTTATTATTATACAGGTGCAGCCATGGCAACCAAGCTGTTTGTGCAAACAAATGTTTGTACACGATTTTTAAGTGGGAGGGGACGTTTGCTGTGTTAGTAAGTGGGAGGGGAAAACAGCCGTAGTTCAGTGGGGAAAACGTATATTTCAGCAGACGGTGTGGGCAAGGAGAGAAAGGAAAGGTACTTGCAATGCAGCAATTCGTTGCTGAATGATGGGAAGGAAGTGGGGAGTATTTTGCTATAGGGAGAACAGAAGGGAAAAGGGGGACAGCCAGAGACCTTTTTGACAGTGGGCAGTGGACATGGGAATCCAGTGGGCGAGCATTTGTGGAATCTAGCAGTGGGTGTATATATACGGTCACCTTTCTCTTCAATCGTTAACAGTATAGTACATGTATATGTACGGGCAAAAGCTCAGTGTGTAGATTGTGGCTGTCTGATCGAAAATGATACTACAATTACAAACTAGTGTAGTTTAAACATGGCAACAGATTCAAAACCAAACTTTTGCTCAAGATTTGAATTTGTCACAACACCACCTATGGATAATATTGACCACTAATTATAGACACAATGTCTTTTTATTAGTAATTAACTACATTTTAGTGAATGTATCTTTGGTCATATAATGTCCAAATTGCAGCTACTGTCGGTTTGAATAATTAATTATGTTGTATACGTCTGCCTATGCACATTTCTTTTTTTTAATTCCAAAGAACCCAGTCTTGGCTCAAACTTGGACGAAGGGGACAAATTTACCAATATATGAAGGATATGGACAGTCAGAAACAGTAAGTTTTGCATCCTGTATTATGTAAACGTCATTTCAAAGTGGTGAGAATTTTCCTTTTGGAGTGTAAATTCTGTCCTAGAAGCATTCCGCCATACTTACCTGAGATGAGATATAACTGTATATACTTACCTGTAAACGGAGGTTTTAGTAATTCTGTGTACTGTAAATTATACAACCATTGAGGGCGTGATTTAGACATGCCAGTGATCAAATTCATCGCCTAGCAGCTATTTACAATTAAACCCCACCCTCTCTGACTTTGAAGGCGCCGAAAATTGATCTATTTAACACATTGTCAATATGACATACTATACATTGACACTGACCGATGTAGGTTCACGTCGGGCTTTTAGTTTACTTATGTGTTCATGAAAGTTAGTCATATCTATATGTGTAAACCGTTTGCATGAACCCAAAGGCAGTCACTGCTCTGTGTACATTATTAATGTGATAAGGGGGGGGGGGGTTTGAGCACCCTCAAAGCCACTCCTGATAAAACTACGTTCTGATCACTGGCATCTCTATATTACGCAGACTTTTGTTATGTTGTGCCTCTGTTATTGTTATAGTTATAGTCTAGAGTTGAACTGTCTTTATGTTAAACGTAATGTCCCAGGGGTGAAACACCAGGGCAGCTTTATTTCTCTGCAATTCCTTACAATGACTTACTATTCTTTTTTATTCTCAACCAAATCAACATCTCAGGTACTTATCGTTGGCACTTTTCAAATGACACCACAACGACTCGGTTCGATGGGAGTGCCAGGTCCAGGATTTGATATCAGAATTGTTGATGACGATGGCAACGAATTACCGAATAATGAGGGCGGTCTTATTGGTATCAAGGTTAAACCTGTAAGACCAGTTGGTTTGTTCACCAGATATATAGTAAGTATATGTATGTATGTATGTATGTATGTATGTATGTATGTATGTATGTATGTATGTATGTATGTATGTATGTATGTATGTATGTATGTATGTATGTATGTATGTATGTATGTATGTATGTGTGTGTGTGTGTGTGTGTGTGTGTGTGTGTGGGGGGGGGGAATGTATGCATGCATATATGCATGCATTTAGGTATGTAGGGAGATAGGGGGTAGGTGGGTAGTAGGTAGATATATAGATAGGTAGGTAGATGGGAGGTAGGAAGGGAGGGGTAGCGAGATAGGTAGGTTCAACTTGTAGGATGGATGGTGTACATGATGAATAGGAATATTGATGGATAGATGGATAGATGAGTAGACGGATTGATATACACTGTATGTGTGTTTAGAGTTTATAGGAGATCTCATCTGTGAGAAAGTCTGTCAGACTCTAGGTCATTACATTTCTAAAACTTACTTACAGAATGATGAAGAACGCACACGGAATTCGTTTCGTGGAGATTACTATTTGACTGGTGACAAGGCTTACAGGGACGATCATGGATATTTCTGGTTCATCAGTAGATATGATGACATCATCTCTTCATCCGGGTAACTAACACTGTCATGTACTTTTAGCCAATAATACTAGGCGCCCTTAGAGGTTGGTTGGTTGTTGTCTCATGTTAACGAGAGTTCGTTCATTCGTAAACAGTCCGATGTGTGCTCTTAGCCGAGCTACCATTGGGTAAGGATTTCACTTGTTGTTACATATCATTCACAGCAGCGTGAATGCACACAGACGATTACAAAATATCACGAGAAAGTAACTCTATGAACGGTATCTAGGAAATTGCGATAGGCCTATATCTCTATATGCATTGTCTATTTACATTTATGTTTAATTCTATAGGTATCGTATTGGTCCATTTGAAGTGGAAAGCGCCCTCTTCGAGCACCCGGCAGTGGCGGAATCAGCAGTTGTCAGTAGTCCAGACGAAGTCAGGAAAGAGGTAAACTATGCACCGATAGAAAGGTTAATTAGTGACCTGTGGAAGTCTAAGGTATCGTGTGTGTGTGTGGGGGGGGGGGGCTGGAGTCAGGCAGACTTCGGGTTTTATTAAGCGTTGAAGATTACCAACATAGGTGTATTAATTTAACAGGTCTATGAATAGGTTGTCTGTCCAAACATCACTGATATCACCTGGATATGTTGTTATTTGTATTAATCTTACAGGGTCTGGGGAGAAGTATATATATATAATATATATATATATATATAAATATATATATATATATATATATATATATATATATATTTATATATATATATTTATGTATTCATTTAGTTAGTTAGTTATTTTATTTATATTTATTTATTTATTTATTTATTTACATTTATTTATTATATTATAGTTTGCTTCGTTCTTTCTTGAAGGTAACTTGTTTCCGAAGATACAATTAAAATCACAAAACCTGACGCAAAACATCGTCTGGCTCCACCAACATGTCTGTTTCTAGGATAGTTGTTGACCCAGACGATAAAATGTAGCACTGTTAGTAAGATTGTTGTAGCACCAGACGACGTTTTGTTTCAGGTATTGTGTGAATATAATTGTATTAAACTTCTTCAATAGTCGTATGGTGACTGTAAAGACTCCGTTCTGTGTTTTCATCTATCCATCTGCACGTTTTTTTTTTCAGTTTTGCTTCATTCTTGTTTGAACACAGTGTATTTGACATTACGACTCGTTCTATGATAATTTCCGGACACTTCGTTCTGTGTTTTTCACTTCTTCAGGTCGTCAAAGCATTCATCATCCTATCAGCTGACTATCAGGGTAAAGGTGACGCTAAACTCATTAAAGAGCTACAAGACCATGTCAAAGTTGCCACAGCACCATACAAATACCCAAGAAAGGTACGTAGTTCTTTCCTTACATCATGATTCCATTTTCTCTGAGTTTAAATTCTTGAAAGTGTTTAAACTGTTAATATCATCTCCCGTTGATATATTAGATTATACGAGTTTGAAAATAAAATTACCACGAACCACAGTAACGTAACGGTGTATGATTGAAATCTAAAACATTTACTTGTTTCAATTTAGTAACCTTGTAACACAACCAAGGGTTCTAGTTACTCACGAGTAACGTTTCGCCAGTTCACAGGTCGACTGGCTTTGTCAAACTGTTCGTTTGCTGGCTTTACCGCTAGGCGGCGTACTGACTATGACGTGATTGTAGAGATGATTGCATGCCTAGCGGTATGGTAAAGTAGCAAGCAAATGGACAGTTTGACTGTCTGTGACAGACTCGTAAGTAATAAGAATCATTGGTCATGATACGAGAACTAATTATCACTAAGTTTTACCGACCTGATGAACATATTTAACGTTGTTTGCTATCTTTAACAGAATTAGACACGTGACTACTTTAACACCGATTTACATTTTTGTTAAAAATGTTATTCTTGGTAAATCTCACACAGATTGAATTTGTGGATGAATTACCGAAGACGGTGAGTGGAAAGATACAACGCTTTATACTCCGGGAAAGGGAATGGAATCAAAGCAAATGAAGTTGACCAGGGAAGATAAAGGCGTGAATATATGGATTTGAAATACTAATACTACAGTACAAAAGAAACTAGTAAACATGAACCAGAACGTCGTTTGACATTACTACATTTCATCATCTGGTTCAACAACAACAACAACAACAACAACAACAACAACAACAACAGCCTTACTAACATGGCTACATTTTATTATCTGGTTCAAGAAAGTACAATTTATTGTTACATTTTATTGCTTTTAAGGATGCGGGTCGCCCAAGATTAGCATAATTTTTTGACTGAAAAGCATCATATTCATGAAAGTGAGGACGACATCTGAAGCGCCGACAAGTCACACAGTCAGTCAGTCAGTCAGTCAGTCAGTCAGTCAGTCAGTCAGTCAGTCAGTCAGTCAGTCAGTCAGTCAGTCAGTCAGTCAGTCAGTCAGTCAGTCAGTCAGTCAGTCAGTCAGTCAGTCAGTCAGTCAGTCAGTCAGTCAGTCAGTCAGTCAGTCAGTCAGTCAGTCTGTCAGTCAGTCAGTCAGTCAGTCAGTCAGTCAGTCAGTCAGTCAGAGAGTATGCCTTTGTTGTTTACAGCTTCCCCATGTGAAGCTGACTTTTAATGCACACATAAATTACATGTCCCGCACAAAAAGTTAAGTCGAACTGAAAACTCCAAATTGAAAATAATAATTAATAAAAAGAACAGACTTTAACCATACACCAAGATCGGTTGATGTTAATGTGTATGGTATGTTTTCGTTCTCAACACTGTTGATCCCGCTTCGACAAGAAGCTGCATGAGATGAAATATGATACATGTATATGGTAACATAAGTAAAATATTCTACATGGTGCTTTTAACTGGTAAGCAGAATTATGTGAATGGTTTGTGAACGAGGAGAGGGTCATTGCACCAACCGAGTGCGTGGCGTAGTTCACGTCGATCACGTGTTTTTAAACATGTTATATATAATACAATATAGTTAAAAGCAGCCGAACCACCTCATCAAAGAGCTGAATCTAGAGTGTCAACTTAACTTTTTTGTAATTTATCTTTAATACTAATTGTTGCCGCTGAAATTAATAGAATTAAACATGGTGTGTGTGCAGGACGTTCCATGAAGTCAAGAGATGATGTGTTCGAATCCTCAGTGAGTGAGTAGCGCTTGTTCTGATCTGTATGTGCATTGTACATGCTGACTATTGTATTGTATGTTATAGCTTATGTATTTGCACACAACTAGTATTTAAATAAAACATATTTTAGAAGCTGAATCCTCAAGCTACTGATGGAAAGGTTATGATTTTAAATGGAACACACCAGGTGTACGTGGTCATAAATTGGCCAATCAGTTTTGATTATGTGTTCACAAATTACCATGTCATTCGAGCAACAGGCCGCGGTGATTGGTCAGGTCATTTCAACCACCTGGCACTTGTGGAACACGTGTTTCCACAGATTTTCTCATTCTGAGCTTTGTTTTGGATGAGACCACATAACATGTCGTTGGCACTGTACGTTGGTGGACGTTTGTAGGGATATTAATCTAGTTTGACTTCTCCACGATGTCAGGAACAGACTGGTGAGTAAAATTGAATCATTGTGACCTTAACTTTGTATGTCGCCTGTTGAAAAACATTGCTTTTGTCTACAAGACTTTAAATCGGCTCTGTGTGCCTCAACAATCCTGTGTGATTTCACTGACCACAAGGTTATCACTATCGCCATTTGTAGGTCTGATTATTAGCGAAGGCGGACATTCTACGACATTCTACGTCAGTTCATTAACAATCACTGCAGATTTAGTATATGTGTCAAGTATGGTACGTTTTTCAAAATATGTATCGTACTCGCATTTTGTCTGATAGAATATTCTCTCTATTTAGTAAGTTTTCAAATTGTCAAAACCTAGGAAAATTATCAGCAAGTTTGGGACATCATCTACCACAATTCTGACTATGCTGTTTGGGTGTACAGCCATATCATACGATTGTCAAGTTTGACCTTTGACCTTAAATTGGTATATTTTCGACCTTGAATTGATCAGTGTATATTCTTTGTTGCTCTAATTTAAGCAAGGTGTAGGCATTGAACTTACTTTTGAATGGAAAGCTGTACAGTTGAAATTACTTACAATAATTGTAGTGTTGGTTTTTGTTCTTGTGCTGTCGTTTTAATTTTGGTTTTGAGGTTTTTTTTACTGTTCCTAGATTTGCAGTGAAGTTAATTTTTGAGTGCAAAGCCAGGAAGAATAAAACGCTCAATATTATGACAAATAAAAGGCCAAAATGAAACACTAATACTACAATTATTTCATCTATGTTTGAGACAAAATACTAAAATTAATGTCATATTCTGTGCTTTATGCAATTTTTGATTAGATGTTTAATAGAAATGCATGCATTTTTTCTAGTGTAGAGCTTTGTTTTAATATTGTGTCGTACAGTGCAATATTACGTCACAATGTCGATGGGAAAAAAGTACATGTAATCCTGTAAATAATGTATTCATGAAACAAAGGGTTTCGACACCTGAAGTGAACCAGGTGTAACTAAACAGGTGATAAATGTACTATTATTCAAATGAATCAATCAACAATTCTGATTGGTTTACTACGTTTTATTGAAACTATAAATAGAAAGGGAATTTCCCAGGATACATTGCTAAGAAATATCTATGTTGTCTCAATTATTCCTAAAAATATTGTGTAATTTTCTTTAGAAAAAGCAACATCAAGGTAAAAACAGGTCCAATAAATTTCGGCAACACGCGAAGCAGTTTATTTTTGTGCAGCTGTGGCGGCAAATACAGCTGTCACATCAAAATTGTCATTTTACCTTGTTACTGCTTTTGAAGATATCCTATCCTAGTTAAGATCTACATAAAATGAAATCACTAAATCTAACTATGTACATTTTTGACTAAGAATTGTCGGAAATAAGTTTTTTGACATTTTTGAGGCCCCTACTTGTATTCTTTTATGAAATAATTATTCTTAACCCGACTAGTCTGAAAGTAAAGTCTGGTATAAATTATTGTAAAGAGATGAAAAAAATTTAACTAAAATAAGAAAGTATCACGGATTGTGTTCGTCATATTTGAGTCTTTTTGTCTGTGTCAAAGTTGTCGCAAACGACAACGGAGTCATTTCAGTAAATTTTAAGAATAATTTGTTGATTTTTTTGAGGATTACTCAAAGTCAAGTCCCATTTGTAATGACAAAATTGGTTTTCATGTTGATACTTTCGCGTAAAAACCGAAAACTCAAACACTCGAAGTTCAAAGTTCAAAAATCGCGAAGCTCACAAGTTTACACGGGTGGTTCACATTTTGGGTCGCTTTTCTCGGACGTGTCGTCATCGGTTGTGAAGGAGAAGGATTGTTGAACCAGGCAGTAGCGTCTGATTGTCATGGTTTCTGTCGTTGCTAGGATACGGCAGCGATGCTTGTGGTCATCCATGTACTCCCTAAGACGTCTGCTGTCTAGTACAATATCCTGACGTTTGTTCTTAGCGTCGTCCATGATACTTAACCATGGGTGATGTAGACATTCAAGAACGGTTGGTCTCTCTCTGTTAGAAAAGAAAATTGGAATGTCTTTAGAAGAGTAATGAGAATAAATGTATTTTATTCTATTGCATTATTTTATTCAGAGATGCCTAGACACAATTTTACACAAGAAAATCGAACGGTATTACCGTTCTGCTGTTTAGTATATCTGTGCCAATTCGGAAACCTCTTACATTATACTTATGACGTATATAAAGGTGTCAAATTATAACGTCTTTCTAGTAAACATACGAGTACCTATAGTTTTGTTCCTAGAGTCATTTGAACAAGACCTTGATTTATTCGACAGAAAAACCGTTCTTGTTGGAATTGTGGATCAGATGTGCTCATTCTTACAGCGTTTTAAATGTATTTAATGGCAGAAAAGCGAATACCTTCTTTGGTTACTTGTTTGCCTTTGTCAGTTTTTCTCTTCACACTATGCCTCTCCCCGAGAGTTTCTATCCTTATTCGCTCTCTATGTCTTACCCCCTCCCTCTCTCTCCCCATCTATCACTCTCGTCTGCCTCCCCATTTGTCTCTGTCCCTGACTCTGTCTGTCTGTCTGTCTGTCTGTCTGTCTGTCTGTCTGTCTGTCTGTCTGTCTGTCTGTCTGTCTGTCTGTCTACCTATCTGTCTGTCTGTCTGTCTGTCTGTCTGTTTGTCTGTCTCTATCCGTGTCTGTCTGTCTGTCTGTCTGTCTGTCTGTCTGTCTGTCTGTCTGTCTGTCTCTGCCTCTCTGTCTGTCTGTCTGTGTGTGTGTGCGCGTGTCTCTCTCTCTCTCTCTCTCTCTCTCTCTCTCTCTCTCTCTCTCTCTCTCTCTCTCTCTCTCTATCTCTCAAGCTCTCAAGCTCTCAAGCTCTCAAGCTCTCAAGTAGCATGGAGTTGTCATTACGTGGCATTTCTTTCGATTGTCTGCTGTAGAAAGTCCCTGGCGTGTTCACTGACATGTTGGCCGAGCATGGACAAGTCACATGATGACGTCAGTATGTTAGCCATGGTTTCTGATTTGTCTTTACACAGGAACGGTGATACACCACTCAACCTACAAATTAAAAATTATCCAATTAGCATTGGCGTTACAACTACAAATTACAATTATCCAATTAGCATCAACGTTCCAACTTTTATTGTAATGTCATATCAACAGCACTACAATTTGCAGATCTTACAATTTTATACATAAAATTCAAAACTTGGGTTACGGTCAGCTTTTTAAAAACACGGATATTTGAAACAAAAATTATACTATTGCGACATATACTACTCTGGCAATCGAGGTCTTGGTTTACGAAGATAGACACAAACTAAAACTGTCGTTGTTCGTTGTTGTAGGTGGTGCCTCTGTAGTCCGAATCTAACCACCCTGTAGTCAAGATAAAGTAAACACTGAAAGTCTTCAAAAATGCCATCTTGCTGTGAGTTCATCGTCAATTCAGTACTTTATAATTATCAACATGTCGCAACACTAGTTTTAGTTGGTGTCTATCTTTAGTAAACCGAGACCTCCATTGCCAGAGTCGTATTGGTGGGTATATACTCACATGATAAAAGTTAGAACACCGATAGACCAGATATCAGCAGCAAAGTCTACTTGTTGACCTTCTACAGCTTCAGGGGCTATAATAAATGATATGAATATTAAAGTTATAAAATACATATTTCACACATAAATACATTTATGTTCATTTCGGTCTACCCTGTTCTATCATCGTCGCCGTTGTCATCATCATCATCATCGTCACCACCACCACCACCACCACCACCACCACCACCACCACCACCACCACCACCACCACCATCATCATCACCACCATCACCACCATCACCACCACCACCACCACCATCATCATCATCATCATCATCATCATCATCATCACCATCATCATCATCACCATTACCATCACCATCATCATCATCATTATCACTATCGCCATCATCATCATCACCACCACCACCACCACCACCACCACTAACACCACCACCACTATCATCATCATCATCATCATCATCATCATCACCATCACCACCGCCACCGCCACCACCTCCACCTCCACCACCACATCCACCACCACATCCACCACCACATCCACCACCACAACCACCACCACAACCACAACAACCACCACCACAACAACAACAACAACAACAACAACATCAACAACAACAGTTCCCTAAAGATTTGTTCCTCACCCATAAACTCTGCTATAAGTTCAACATCCAATTTGACACCTTTCTCATCCGGTAATTTCCTGGCAGAACCAAAGTCGATAAGTCTGACGTCATTTCGTCTCCTGCTTTCTAACAATACGTTGTCATGACGAATATCTAGATGTACGATATTCTGTGAATGAATGAAGTCCACGGCGTCGAGTAACTGACGAAGATACTCCACCACTTCATCTTCGGAGTACGAGCCTTTACTCGCTAGATGACGGGTGACAGATCCACCGTAGTACCGTTCCATTATTAGAATCAGGTATCGTGGTGTGAGGTAGGCATCGTGAAGCATACTTATTCTGGGATGACGGAGGTCTTTCAAGATTTCGAATTCTTGAAGTACTTGGTTTTCAGTATTCGGTTTAATTCTTAGCATTTTGGCACTGTATTCGATGTTAGTGCTGTGTTCCACGCATTTCTTGACAACTGCAAAGCGACCCCTACAAAGATACAATACGGGAATATTTAACGTCTAATTTGGTTTGATTTCTGCTCGACACTTCAAATGGAGAGACTTCTTACTGCTATACCTTCCGATAGAATTCAGTGAATCTGAAACATAACGTCATCTACACATCGACAAATAGTTCTACTTGTTACCGTCAGGCTCGACAAAATCTTAGCAATAGCAGCATTGCTATATCTTCTATGGGAGAACTAGTACTTTGGGATATTTTGTCTTCAAATTTTGTATTTAGAACTTGTGACCGGCAGACAATTTACTTGAAGTGAAGCTTTGTTTTATCTGCTTCAACATACATTGTCAAGAGTCGTGTATTTTTCAATCCTGGTTTTGCAACCAGACTCTCGTGACGTTTCTACCTACCTGCCAATTTCATCTTCAAAGTTGTAGCTCTTCTGAGGGATGGACGTCTTAAGAGTGACAACGGCTTCTTCATCGGCTTCTGACGACTCGAAAGATCGTTCTGTTGAAGATTGACGTTTCATACCGGCGAAACTGACAGATCGAAGGACCTGTAGTCTATCGGATCTCTCTATCTGCAGTTGTGGTGACCCTGTATAAGAAAACGTTGATAGTTTCGTCTATTGTGGTGATACTGATATTGTTAACTTTCAGAGTGAAAAAGTAAATTGAAATATGCATCAAACAATGATATATTTATTCGTGTAAACGGATACTATTTACACTTAAAAATTACAACATTTTTAATTTAAGTCTATGTACGGTGATTGACATATATAACACTTGTCATCTTTTGTCCCATAAAGGATTGACAGCACCACAAGGGGTTATTGAGTTACAGATGGCTGAGATGCGACGAACGGGTAACAGAGAAAAATTTAATATTGATGCTAGAAGTTAAAAACATTAAAGGCCCATAGTTCTATAATAAGTCCTATAAAAAGGTCCCAAGTTCTTGCATTAGTGCTATGTTATGTGATAATTCTTTTGTTCAGGATACCCGTATCTTACAACAGTCTAATCCTAATTTGAACTTGGCCTTTCAAAGGAGTTTAATTTTCAAAATATGAAAACTTGTGATCCTATGTCACCCTGGAATGTGCTCCATAGTAATTTCTAAAACTGAACATTTGAATTCTTTTTTGTGTGTGAAATCTTCAACTACATAGCATACTACTAGTAAATGTACTACTAGAATGTAGTACTTTGCCAAATATGCAACTTACCAGCCGGCATTGTCTTGACCTGGGCTGATGATCGACTGTACGGACTGGACCCTATCTTATTACGACAGCCGACACGGAATCTATACGACGTGTCTGGTGACAGGTTCTTGACGTGCAAACACGCCTCTTGTATTTCGTCCGATACTAGAGCCCAATGTTTTTCACCTAAAATACAGAATTTAATTATGTATGATGAGAAGAAATATGCGTAAACACAATTATCTCTGTATATGAATACTTGGCACCAAAACTGAAAAAAAGAGTCCAAATATTTCCAACTGAAGTAAAATGCTTCTCGGGATATGCTTCCCTTAAAATCAAAGTTCTTCAGTTCTCTCCAAACTTAAACAATATATGAAAGCTTGTCCTTTTCAAACCATGACAGAACTTTTGGGTTTACCATCATGTTTTAAGGAAATCGCCAAATAGTTTTGTAAGTAAATGTAATGTTCTATCGATGTAGTCACTGATTTTAGTGTCCGTACCATAAAATAAAAATTCACTACGTTTTCTCATCATGCTATGTGTACAGCTCCACACATAAATTTACCATAAGATAATTCAGTGCACCTTTAATATGGTCTAGAACATTTAGCAGTAAGTCGTTTTCTCTAACACAAGCGTTTCAAAGGCTGGTCCAGTTTACAGACAAATCTACGTCCAGTCGCAAGTAGTGCAGCTTTAATTAAGTGAACCGACACACTTGTAAAACGCGGGTAGAGAATAAAAATATTGGCTAAAATCTTATCACTTCCAACGATTTTGTTCATTTTCACTCATTATTACAAACCAAAATACTTAGTAGTTACCTGCTTTCCTGTATTGTAGTTTGTATGCCTTCAGTGGACAGTTACCGGTATAGTGAGGTGCTTTCCACGTCACAAAGGCTTCTGTGGCTGATATCAGAGGTACACGTGGTCTAGATGGTTTGTCAGGCAAATCTATGAAGACAAAATAAATCAAACGGTGATTAGGCGTTCCTATGAATGAAGCCATCGAACTTGAACCAGAGCGACGTCTTGCTCGGAAAAAAACCCACATCACTAAAACTAAAATTTTATTGTCTGGCTCGACACATATCTCGTTTAATATTACAAATAATAAACATAAATAATTCGAATAATACAAAAATTATGGTTACAGCTACTGGAAAGGATAGTGAGGAGCGTTAGCACAGAGTCATGGTTCCTTAACACCCCCCCCCCCCCCCTTGTAGTGATGACTTGATGTGTTCGTCTGCTACAAAAGCATTCTCATATCTCATTTTCACATATGCAGTTGCACTCGCAATCAAACCAGATCACAGAGGTCGGTTGCTATGGGCAACATTTACATTCTGACGTCACACTTACCAGCAATAGCCACTTTTGCTGTAGACTGTACATTCCCAAGTCTATTAGACGCCATACATTTATAGTTCCCTACATCGTCTTCATCGGACTTCTCAATCCTTAGGAAACTCTTCCCTTGTTCGTCTGTCCACATTTTCACTTGTTCACTGTGAAAGAGTTGATGGTCTTCTTTAAACCACGATACTGTAGGTGTTGGTTTGCCAATAACCCAACACGATAGTTCTACAGACTGACCTTCCACCATCGGAGTGTCTTTCAGGAGGATACGGAACACTGGCGCAAATTCTGCAATTAAAAATGACAGTAATTTAATTTTGTGTTTTTAACGTTAACCGTCTGTCATACTGAATTCGGTCAGAAAATGATAGTTATCGTCTATATTTCAGAAATACATTTTTTTTTTCAAAATCACAAAATGTGACAAAACATTATGCAAGGTTTAAAACGTCAATTACTAGAAGTAGGAAAGTACGACTGAATACAAAGTAGTTGTTTTGATTCTTTATGGTGTTTAAGGAAAACCTGTTACTCTTGTTTACTGAATAGTTTGTTAAAAATGGGTTACTATTAAGGTCAAGATCAACATTTCAATGTAGGATGAAAAACTAAATTCTTTTAGTTCGGCCGCAACTCCCCACTCCCCTTCTAACTAAATTGGCCAAAATTGAAAACTATTTTAGGCAGTACAATCAATTTGAAATCAGTATGTTGTAGTATGTAGCACTATGAACACACAATCGGTATATGATAGTATGTAGCACTATGAATACAAAGCCAGTATATAGTGAGGAAAGGCAACAAACATTTATCGACCGAAGATTTAGGGAATTACGTGAAAAAATAGTAATATGTTTACAAATATTCGTTAAAAAATGACTCATCTTTTTCCCAAAGCATCGCCATTCACCTTCAAACTGAAGAACCATCTCCCTGAGATATATTATATAGTATGTAAGGCTCATGATCATCGATGGTTCTTTTGAAAAACGCCTTTTTTTGATGTCAAATCTTTTAAAGAAATATAAAAGACTGTTTTTTGACCTGATTTTAGCTGAGAATGAAATTTACTTTTCATGAACAAAGTAACAGTAACATCAACTTTTATTTCTTAGGTGTACGCACTTAACGAAAAAAGAGAAATTGTCCACTTAAACTTGTTGGAAAAGCCTAGAGTAGTGGAAACAGTGTATGTTCAGAAAAATGTACATGGAAGTAGAGACACAAGTTAGTAACTTACCGTTAGTTTTCAGCAAGCAAGTTAAACGCCACTCCATGCAAAGGCCTTGTAGTCAGTTATATACATACGGTAAACATGCAAGGTCCACACGATGGAATTCACCATTTAACAAAATAAAATGATAGATGGGGGTAGGGTGGTGGTGGTGGTGGGGGTTGGGTTCAACTTCAAAGAGCCGGTGATAATATTTTGATGAAAATATCCCCAGTATTTGCAGATCAAAAGTGTAAATGAGTAGAATCTAGTTTTTACTTGTTGCAGCGATTAGAATGGGACTGCACTGTCAACCTAGGATGTTATGGTATTTGTTTCATCTGCTAATAAATGAACCATTTTGTAAAGTAAGCATTTTGGTATCTTCACAGAACAAAAATGTTTGTTGGTTGATATGAACTGGATACATTGTAACAAATTATGACCATATTTGGTCACTTGTACATTAGTTTTTGAGCTCAGAGTATGGGACAATGGAGGGGGTGGGGGTGGGTACTTTTAATTCTTGATTAGTGTTGTTAGACTTGTCAATTTATATACTAGTACACAGCAAAAACACACAATCAAGTGATTTACATAAACACAAGAACAATCAAATCACTTTAATCCACTGAACCAACCACCAACAAATTATTCCATCCATCCCTCCTTCCACCAGCTGATCACCCCTCCTCCAACATTTATCCATTCATCCATCCATCCATCCATCCATCCAACCACCCACCCAACAAATTATTTTGGATTGTCTTCTAAGGGTTACAACATTCTCTTTGGGGTCTGGGAGTTTCAATGAAGTATCTCAAACAGCTCAGAATCAGTGGAAAAAAATGTTAGATCAGCTTGATGTGCAATAATGTTATATGATGACAAACTGACAATCAACCATCCCATTCATACTGTGTATATTATACCAAGGGTATTAGTAGCCAAACAAAACCAACACTAATCATGCACAGATTGTTAATATTATCTCCTTTCATGATTTTATTACTGTCAAAACTTTCTGTCTTGTATCATTATATTGCATAGAAATGATTTAAACTGCATTCATGGCATACAAAATAATTTGTTCATATATATAGATACCTTCCATCCATTTAAAAAAATCCCTGAAAGTGTGTACGACCTCAAAGATACCAACTATTTACATACGTGCAGGAATGAAAGGTTATAATCAATTCATAATTTTATACAAATTTGATGTCTAAGAGTTTAAAACCATTCGGATAAAATTGTTGTAAAATTGTCAAATATTGTGAAATTTACATAACATTCATAAAAGTATTTTGCATTTGAAAATGTCATTCATTTTTGAGTCAATGTAATTAAACGATGTAAATGTACGAAATGGACACTGAGGGCGCTGTCAGTTATCACACACCATAATCCAGTTTCCTGCCATTTTCGAAAGAACTGTTACATGAGAATTTCCCAGTTTTAATAGAAAGAATGAGTGTTAAAATTTTTGTCATGGATGTCAATTGCATTGTATATGCATAGTAACCATTAAAATATGACTTGCAGAACGTAGACAGTTCTTTACACCGTACCGTTAAAAACAGAAAAAAATCATTTGTACCGACCCAATATATAACGTAACTTTTGCTATAAAATGCTTAAAAGACAATGTCAAAGGAAGCTATAGTACTCGACTACTCTTGTATAAAAAAATGTGTTGAGCAGCACTTAAAGTTGACCAGCTTTACAATTATTTACCTTTTTCATAACTGGTGTAGAGTATAATAAAAACTGGTAAAAAAGTTGATGACGTGTTCATTATGTGTTAATACAATATGTATTTTGTTAATATCGTAAGCAGAAAATTATTAATATAAAAATCACTGGAATATTCATACCTGAATATCATAAAGTATTTTAACAGAAAACAAAATGTATTGCTTGAAATGGAGTTGCTATGATGTCATCATTTCTATGATGTCACGAAGTATATAATGATAATGATGTCATAGATGCTATATCATTGTTTGTATTATGCCATTATTGCTATATTATCATTACTATGATGTCATAATTATGCCATTATTCTATGATGTCATTGTTGCTATGTCATCACTGCTATGATGTCATAGTTGCTGTCAATATTGCTATTATGTAACAGTTATGTCATTGTTGCTATGTCATAGTTGCTATGTCCTTGTTGCTGTCATTGTTGTTATGATATTATCACTGCTAAAATGTCATAGTTGCTATGGTAACATACAAAATCTATCTATATATACATACAAGTCATTTAAAATGAGTAGTGGTATTGTCAACAAAAGCTGCATTACTAAAAATTAATCACAAGATCCAAAATTACTGCAACCATGATTCCAAATACAACTCCCACGATAATTCGGAAAATTTGGTTGAACCAAAGTTTTACGGAGAGTGGTATGGTAAATTCTTCATATTTATTTGTTTGGTTTAGCATAGTCTCTAGTCTCTTCTCAAGTTCATGTAGTGATGGTTTCTCTTCAGGTTTTGCCGTAAGAAGACCAAATTTTGCTCCTCCGCTTGGAGTCTTTTTCATCCAATTTTGCATCTTTTTCTTCATGTGAAGTTCCATCATCTTTTCAGTAATTGATAACATTTTAGGTACTTTTTGTGAGTCGCTTTCTGTCTCAACTGGTTCACTCTCTAACTTAAAGGACACACCTTGACGTCTCTGCTTTGGTATGTTTAACTTCAAACTTGGTTTCTTGGCTTCTGTCTCTTCCCTATGAATGTCTTCAGTAACAGTTTCCAAGTCACCAACACTTTTGCGAATACTTGATTTCCTTTCTGGTGATTCTTTCGTTTTTGCTTCTTTTGAGGAAGAGGCTGATTTTCTCCCCCATGTATTGTTATTACCAAGGGATGCAGACTTTTTCTCTATGTTACACTGACCATTTTGTGGTGTGTCCTCTTTTTCTCCTGACTGGCCTCTTTCACGACCTCTGACCCTAATATCCTTATTATCAGCTGATTCTGCTGAGAGGACAGTTTTGCGAACCTTTTTAAAGATTTGTTTGAAAGCACTACCCTCTGCTGGGGGTGAGGACTCCTTAACTTTCTCATATTCCTGCTCTAACACACCTGGAGGCAAGGCATCATTTTCTGCCCCAGTTGTTACTTCAGAGAAGCATTCTGCAAAGGTCGTGACCTCATCAGTCGTGTGACCTTTGACCAGGTCACTCTCAGGCAAAGCTGTTGTTTCATACGACACAGAGTTTATTGTATTGGTAGATGTGAGTGTAACTGTAGCTGTGTGACCAGCTTCACATGTCGTTGTCAAGAAGACAGAATTCCTGTCATCTTCATCATCGCAATCCATGTCGCCATCTTTTTCACTAACGTTATCCTTTGTGGAACTCTCAAATACACTCTGCTCTCCGGCAAACTTCTTAGATACTTTTAAACTTTCTGAAGTTCTCTTTTGCTGTTTCTCAAAGCGTACTGACCGATACGGTCCTGATTTTCCTGCCAATTTTTCAGACATCTTTGATAACATATCCAATTTCTCGGATGATTTTTCTGAATTTTCAATTCTTTCTTTTGATTCCTCCTGTGACTTTTTTGAATCCCCCACTACTTTTTCTGACTCCCTTCCCATTTTGTGTGATCTCTTATAAGATATTTCTGATGCCCTCACTAAATTTTCTGCTTCTGTGATCTCTGATTTCACTATTTTGTCCATGCAAGTCCATGTTGTGTCATTTAAAATGGCTTCTATGTCTACTGGACTACAACTACAACATGCAAAGCGTTTAGTTGTGCGATCTGAGTGGTTAGATGATTCTGTCGGTGTTAGCTTGGGTACATCAGGTCTAAATATACCTTCAACGTCTTTCTGTGATTTATCAGGTTCTTGTTTCTGTTTTCTGCCGATATGAAGCGTTGGTATCTTGATGGAGATCTCTCCTTCCTCAGCTTGGATGTCTTCTGAGCTTTCTGATTTCGTAACAGCACTGGTGCTGCGTTCGGAGTCAGAAGATGCAGTTGAACTCGCCTGCGATGCACGACTCAGATCAGATAGAGATTCCGAACTACAGGTCGACAAGCGTCTGATTCTCAGTGCTGACTTGACAGTTGTTAGGGCTTTCTGCAATTTGAAAAAAAAATTCACAAATTAAATCAATTTTATTTGATATTAGTAAATCAAACTATACATGTTACCAAGGCAACTTGGTCAAATTTGTGGCTAACTCTGAGTCTGCATGTTGCCAGTTGGAGTCTTCTTGCTGTAAATAATTTATGAATTGCTAACATTCTTTGACAGGATTTGAACCAAAATTACACACCAGCTGTATAAATAGGGACCTGGTAGGATAGACATTGTTATGCACATGATTTAATCCTATGCACTTACGTAGCATTGAAAGGTTGGGGGTTTCTTGAACAATGTAACAACAAAAGTTTACAGTAAAAATCTATTTCTGACACACTCTTTCTAACACGTTAAATGACCTCAATCATACTCTATTTTGGTGACTTTGTCTTACCTGCCATTTCCTCCTGGCATTGAATGTTTTCAGTTTCTCTGTACTCAATTTAGCACCTTCACCTCTGTTGTCAGCAAGCTGAAAGTACAAATCAAATCTAAAGTGAAGACCACTTTCCAGCCAAAAGTTTACAAAAGAGAAATTATTGTTTTTCTGTAAAATTTGCAAAAATCTTCATTTCATTTTAGACCAGGATTTTAGAAATAATGTTTATTAGTTAGTATATTAATCAATTCATTCATAACAACAATTTTAAGTTGGTGTCTATCCTATAGTTTGATTTCCATAGTAGTAGTTTGTGTCTATCTTAGTTTGCCTATAGCTTGATTTCTGTAGTAGTAGTTGGTGTCTATCTTAGTTTGCCTATAGCTTGATTTCCATAGTAGTAGTTGGTGTCTATCTTACTTTGCCTATAGCTAGACTTCCGTGGTAGTAGTTTGTGTCTATCTTAGTTTGCCTATAGCTTGATTTCCATTGTAGCAATACTTTTTTACCAATGGATGCACAACAACAAAAGCTTTCATTGGACAAAAACACTTTCCAACACTTATTTCAAATGAAAGCATTTGTTCAGACCTCCATTAATCGGATTAACTTGGTTTCATGGACACTTTTGTGGTAGATTTGCTGACTCAAATGAGACAATTATCTGAATTACATAACAACCGTTAAAAAGACACAGTAAAACAATCTGTACAGCAAAAGCAGTAAACTGAGCAGTACTGTAGATAAGTTTTATCACACAAGTCCATATAAACTATGGCAGAACAAAATAATCTATATCTTGATTTTAAATTAATGTTTTCTTTTTATGTAGACTTTTATCATTTAGTGTTAAATATCAAAAGTAAAACAAAAATTGAAGGCATTTGAAAATAAAATCAAAAGAGGAAACGCCCCCCCCCCCCCAAATTTGTCTATATTGGTAATAGTTTGTACACATTGTCTTCATACATTGAATACATTGTAAAGATAGTTTACAGTTGAAGTTAGTCTATGACAGATTCCCATGACATGTGAGTACAATTATGGAATATATTTTGGATATCTGAATGAGTGCCTGCAATGTTTGCTCTGTGGTCTTACTTTGAAAGTGCAGCAGAAAACACTGCAAGCATAAGTATAAATACCCCTGAGTACCCACACTGGAACTCATGATGCATGGAGTTCTGTTATGATGACATAATTTTGTTCTAAAACAGCAAATTTCTGTAAAAATCCTAGGGAGAAATCACATGATTTTGTGTATGATGAATGAATATGCACAAATGTGCATATCATTTGCATATATGTAAGCAATAACATTTGACTAATTTACTTACCTCTAGCCATGGGTGGTCTAGACATTGCTGTGTTGTCATTCGTTTACTAGTAGAAAATAAAAAATACTTCAACATTAGCCAATTTATACTTGAATGAAATAAATCATATTATGTGTAAAGATTGACTATCCTCCCTGGACTCCTCTTCCTTGCTCACTCTCCCCTCAACATTCCCCTTTCTTTCCCCATCACCTTCCTTCTAGAGACTTCCTTTTCTTTTTTCTATCTATCTATCTATCTATCTATCTATCTATCTATCTATCTATCTATCTATCTATCTATCTATGTACGGGCCATGGACACGACTAGTTCTGCTGAACTATTTTCATGGTCCCCATTAGATAACACATGTATATTTCCTTTTGTCCAATTTTTTTGAAAGTGTAATGTATTATTTATTTATTTATTTCTTGTTTTGTTTTTGTTATCTGATGAAATAAATTTCAATTCAATTCAATTCAAATCTATCTATCTGTCTGTCTGTCTGTCTGTCTGTCTGTCCCTTTCCCTTCCTATCTGTCTAACTTCTGACCTTCTGCCCTCTTCCATCCTCCCTACCTTACATGTCTGTCCTATTCTTTCTGACTGTATGACTGTAACTGTATGACTGTAACAATTTCCGTAACTGTCTCTCTTTCCATCTGTCAAAATTCTCCTCTGTCACCCTTCCCAGAGACTGTCTGTCCCATTGTTTCTGCCTGTCATTTAAGCCATGTCTTTCTGTAAATGAATCTGTCTTAACTTCTATCACTGTCTCCCTAATCTCCCCATAATATCTGTATCCCTTAATTCTCCCACCACGTGTCTCCTAAATCTCAATCCACACGTGTCCCTGAAATCCCCCCTCCCCCATTTGTGTCATCTAACTCTTCTTCCCTTCACTAAAAGTCAAATCAGCCAACATCATCACACCATACCTTGGGTCAAGAATCAGTAATCTTGAGATGAAATCTTTAGCTTCTTCCGTCACTCTGGTAAACACTTCATCCTCAAAATTCCACTGACCACGGTTAACATTGCCCAACGTCTGTTTATCATCATCCCCCATAAATGGAGATACACCAGTCAACCTTAACACAAAATACAATCAATATTAATATTGGGTATGGACCTAATATTATTTTACATCCTATCTATGCTGTCATGCAGTGTATACAAACTATGAATTCAAGTTTACCTATAGGTGATTCAAATTCAATACATATCAGGAAATACAACATCAGAAGTAAAGTCACTATATCTCATAAAACCATCCTTGTAAACCAAAGGCCTCCTTAAGGCACCTTCCAAAATATACCCACCAGAGTACATTGCATCAACAGAAATGTGTGCTCTGGCTGGTAAGAATGAACAAAACTGTCCAAAGAAATATGGATGGGTTCTGACCCAATGTTACAATACTTTTTCATTATCTGTGTGTTACAGTATAATGTGAACAGCTTAACATACCTACAGCCGACCCACTCAATGCACTTCAGAATTTACAACATAGGAAGGAAATCCTTATTGTTCCAGGATATACTTATATTGTCTGGCTTAGAGGGTACTTGTAAAAGTCTATTTGTATTACCATGAGGGCTGTTATACGGCAACTATTTCCTCAAGGGAAATAATTACTACATACCAGTATGAGGTACGTGACATCTACTAGTACCCAAATAAGGCAAGGCAATATGTGTTTTATAACACATCATATCTTAGGTACATATTCTTTCTATACTCAAAGCAAATCGCGATAAGACTTCCGTGCTACATGAATAGTGCCCTAGGGAAAACAGAATGTGACTAGTGCCCCCTATATGCAAATTGAGGTCACTATGGGTCAATAGTTCATATCATGTGACATGTTCTAAGCCAATCACTGAAGGCTATTGTGAAAATGATGTTCATAATTATGGCTATTGCACTTTTAAAGGAGATGAAATTTGTAGCATTAGAGAGAACTTAATACTAGGTAACTATAGCAACAACTTACATAACAAAAGCGATTACACCAAGACTCCACAAGTCCGTGGCTGTAGTAACAGGTTGTTTTTTCACCACTTCGGGAGCTACAAACTCAGGAGTACCAAACTTGACAAAAGTATCTTTATTTGGTTTTAGTTTTTGTGCCAGTCCAAAGTCTATCAATTTGATGTTGTCATCGTTTGACTTCACTAGCAGAATGTTTTCTGGCTGTAAACAGAAACAAAAACAACACAAACAAAATGGTCAATGTTATCGATGGATAAAAAAAAGTATTTACAAGTCAAAAATTCACAGTTTGTGGTCGCAGGCTAGAATTTTGAAGTCCATTATCAAAACTACTGGCTGTATTTACAGTTCAGTCTCTGACATGACATTTATAGTCCAAGAGGCTATCAGTGGCTTTGAATCATACCAACGATAACCTCTACACTATGACCCTTGACCTTTGTCCAATGCATCAAAGCACTTTTTGCCCAGCAGATCAAAGAGTGTGGAAAAACCGCTATTTATAACGGTTAGGTTTTCAATTTGTGAATTTACTCACTTCAAGTATTGAATATGCATAGACTAAAATTGACCATACAATACAATTTGCTAGGTAGGTATTTGACAGCCGTACAGTATACTTGCATACAAGTACAAATCTATATTTAAATATGTTGTACATGCCGACTATACCTTTCTGTTACTATAGCAACTATGTGAATTACTGTACATTGTTTGCTACTCCACTGGGTTTTTAATATTTCACATGAGATTTGCTAATTGTGTTTCGAGATACAAGTAAACATATTTAAGATAGCCTACTAAGTGGACTGCACTATATGAAGGTATTATGCAAATGTTTTTAACAAAAAATTCAACAAGTTTGGCAGAGTATATGTATATGAACATACCATGACATGATATGTGTACCTGGTGTACGGATTCTCTTTAAGTTTTTTAGACCATATTACCAACTCACCTTCAGATCTAAGTGTACGATCTGCCTATGGTGCATGTGCTGTAGACCTTCCAGTACCTGTCGTAGGAAATACACCGCTTCGCTTTCCGTCAGAACGTCTTCAGTGACGATCTTGTCAAAGAGTTCACCGCCAGTCACTCTGTAGAGGTCACACGTTAAGGACTAACTGAAAGGGAGTAATTGTCATGCAAATGACTATACCCCTATAATCTGTAGTGTTAGCTATGCATGACTGGCCAACTTTTCTAACACTACTTGTGGCCGGCTTCACAATGAAAAGAAAACTAGTCTGTTGACAAAGTCCTTTGTGGGTTTTTGTTTGTCCTCATAATACACTCTTCTGTTATTAGTATAATTTAGTTGTTAAGAAGTGTCAAATATTTTAATTACTTTTAAGGCTAGACAAATATTTTAATTACTTGAAGTTATCCAACTATGAAAGTATGAAAATATTTAATTATTGTATTACTGAATGGAATGCAGCACAAAGTGATGAATAGAATTCAATATTACATGTCTATAGTAGGTTCATCATTTGATTAAAAAATATGGCATCTAAAAATATTCAAATGTAGTTCACTTTCTCACATTTTGGTCATATTAAGGATGATTTTTTTGGACAATTTTGAAATCTATAAACCACTTTCTTTCAAAAGGTTTCATTATAAATTCAAAATTCACATGTGAAAAAATTCACTTCATAACATCTGTCTTTTCATTCATTGTAGTTTATTTTCTCGGCACATTTTGTCTCCAGGGCTAGTTTTGTGTAAAATTCAAAATCTATACACACTAATTTCCTTTCTACATATTCCAAAACAAATTCAAATTTACATGTGACAAAAATGTAGCTTTCTTAATTGTGTTTATATTTTAATTTATTTCACTACTTTACTAATTTCCTCTGTAAAATGGAAGATACGATTGAATAATTTTTTAATCATTCTAATAAAATCCAATCAAATTGACCGCCATTTAGAAATTACCTTGGATATCCAAGTAAATTAATCAGTTGAAACTGATCTATTTCACATTCACAATTTGCATATCATTAACATACCATTTACATATCATTTACATATCAACATTACCCCTTTTCATTTTTCAGCATTTACATATTATTAACACACAATTTGCATATCATTTACATATCAACATTACCCCTTTTCATTTTTCAGCATTTACATATTATTAACATACAATTTGCATATCATTTACATATCACAGTACCCCTTTTCATTTTTCAGCATTTACATATTATTAACACACAATTTGCATATCATTTACATATCACAGTACCCCTTTTCATTTTTCAGCATTTACATATTATTAACATACAGTTTATATATCATTTACGTATCCATATTAACATCATATTATTTATCAATATTTACAATTATTAAAATACAATTTGCATACCATTTGCATATCCATATCAAGCTATTTCATTTCTTATTATGATTTAGTGATTGCAACTCACTTACATACCAATGTTACCTACCTACCTACAGTGTAGAATACCAGCTTTTTTAATTCATCATGTTTATTTATTTTTAACTGTATAGTTCTAACAAGTGATATCTCTCAGTGTTGGAACTGAAATAACTATGTTACATATCCTGGTAGTTTTAATAGGTAGTGTGCAAAACACTCAACATAAAATATGGGTTTATGATATCATGTCTTGTAAAACAATAACAACCATCATACAAGTGGTATTTTCACTGTAGTGCAATGCCTAAAACATTACATACAAATGAATGTGTCATCGCATAAAGTGCCATTTTGCACTCGTGCTTGCAGTGTTTTCTGCTGCACTTTCACTTGCTATGCTTGCTATGAAAGTACTGCTACAGAGAACACTGCAAGCACTCAAGCAAATACCCTGAGTACGCTACACTTGCACTGATGCATCATGGGTATCTGTCATAGGGCCTGGTGTGTGTAATTTACAAATGTAAAATGAAGAAGTCTAGAGTATTGCCATTTTCATTTAATCAAGAGGGTACTCAGAAATCACAAGACAGCTGGTAGGATCTCATACTCATAGTGACTCTTTTGATACATTTTCAAGTATATCAATTATCTAGGTATCTCAACAGTTGTAGCTATGACACTTAGTATAACCTCAGACGGTCTGAGGTTAGTCTAGTGTGCTATGACCGTGGCATCAAATCTCAAGATCTGTCATAAAGAGATGATTCCATACCACCCTGTAGTCTGAGCTATATCTGACTTCACATACAACATTTCAAGTTAAATAGCCAAGACTCTGGGCTGTGATCTACAACAAAGTTTTCCTTCTTTGTAGCAATGTTCTTGTCATCCTTTTGATGTGAATTATTGATCTACTTAATTAGTATCGTAACAACTGTTTTGTTACAACCACACAATTACTTATTAGTACATAGTCCTTCATTTGACAACACAGTAATCTATTAATGAGTCTCTTGAACTGTGACCTTTGTTTTATGAGAGTAGTCTCCCACCATTGAGGCTTGGACATGTGAACTAGTGAATTCAAAATGGTGACTGAAGTAGTTAAAAATTTCAGTAAAGTTAGAGAGAGAATACATGAATTTAAATGAATGCAAACTAAACCAAGTAGAGTATTCTTTATAAGTTTAACAGGTTGGAAATGTAGAGAATGTGAAGACAAACATTATGATTTTGAAAACATGCAGTATTGTGTGATTATTTGTTTTCCTGTGGACAAATTGTGGACTGACATTTTATAACTATTCAGTGTAAGCTGTATGCAGCATTTTTGATGAGGACAGCAAGAGGTCAAATATACCTGCGTCATTTTTGGGAAACAATGCCACTTTTACCCGATTCTCCCTTGCTATAAGTATAACCAGCGCTGTAACCTGGCATTCTCCACCTTCATAAAAGCACTGTGTGTGGTACTGTTGATCTTTTGCGTGCTAACTGATACAACATTTAAGTCAGACATGAATTAATGTAATACTCAAATATTGCCGAACTGATAATGTACAATTTGTAATTACCTTGTAGTCTGCTGGCAATCTTATACACTGCTGCAAAGCTTTCTGAATGAACGTTGACTCAAATGTAGGTGTACAGCGTGGCAGCACAACATGAGCTAATAATGTACGTATGTGTCACTCAACACTCTAGACTCACCTATACAGGGTACAGTAGGTCAAGTATTTGGCTAGTACAAATGAAATCAAATGTAGCAACCCAACTATTCCAGTTATTCTCTGCAAATGCCACAATGTATTACTTTGTGACACATGTTGATACAATGTCTGCTAAAACACACTTTATGAATTATGCAACCTAATTTGCATATCTTAATTCATTCTACCAATATTGATCAAGTAGGTGCCTACAGGGATCCTGCAATTTGTAATCAATATGTTAATATGCTGATGTGTAGGGGGTGTATTCTCAATGTTGACATTGTCATTAGGGAGGGATGAAGTACATGTTCAAAAGATTACAATTTTATCTGTTTACCCAGTAATCACCTTAGGTATATTGAAGTACATGCATCTAAAATGTTGATGAGTTGGGCAGCAAAGTACATATTGGAAATGTAACACATGACTTGACAGCAGGTAGTAATGTTATTTACAGTATTAAAGCAATTTGAATAATTTATGGTTTTCTCCTTCAGAGCATAAAATAACCAACCACTTCAAATTTTATAGTTTTCATGTTTTAGAGTTAAATGCTGCGCATGTAGTAGTTGGCGGTGACTGAAACTGAATTTAACTAGACTGAAATGTATTTAAAACATTGGCTGGGAAAGCAAAGTTGGCTTGTTGTTTCACTCATATTCCATGTTTTTGATTCAAAATAAAAGTGATATTATCATTGCTGTTCTTTAACAGTGCAGTAGAAACAGACTTCTGCTGAAAAATTAATACATTGACTTGATTTTTATGGGTTCAATTGTTTGCTTTCTGATTAGTAACATGATAACTTGTCTGAGTCTACATGTCAATTGGTTAGGTAGACTATAAGATAGTTGTGTCCTTCCACCCTCACCGGCCTCCTCTTGGAGGGGTTGATCGATGTGTCAGGGTGCCCTGTCATGGCATACCTTATAGACTACTCAGTGGTTAGATGCATACTTGAATTTGAAGTCTGAGTGTGGGTAAAAAATGTTACATGAGGGAAACACCAGAACAACTCAGTTTTTCTGGTAATTTGAATCGATACAAGTTGATTTGATTTGCTTTGATTTGATTAGATTTGATTAGAATATACTGACTTGAATTTATTACATGTATTAAGTTGGATTTTAATATTGTTAGATTTTGATTAGATTTGATTTGAACTGACAAAATTTAGAATTGAATTGATCAGATTTGAACTGAGCAGAATTGATATGATTAAAATTGATGATAAATTATTTGATTTGAATTGAATTACATTAAATCAAATCGATTTTGTGCTAAAAGTTTTGGGGATATTCCGAGGGATTTACATAGCTAAGTTTAAAAGTAACACAACACGTCAAGTGTGAAAAGTAGGCAATAATATCTATGTGAGAGATCTATGAATCTGCCCAATGATGGATATATACTGGTTGAAACAAATTCTTGGAAAAATAGCTGGTAAGAAATTGCGGAATAGTTGGTTGTTTTTGCCGGTTACTGGCCCTTATCGATATCCTGTATCCTAACAATGTAATTGGTTGATTAGTAGTGTTACAATTTGTCTAAAACACTAAGACCTTTACACCAACCACTACAATCTGTTAGTTTATGCCTCCCACAGTCATTCACATCAATGCCACTAACACAGTTTAAACTTTCGCTGTCAATTGTTCACTAAAGTAGCAGGCCATTGACATCAACAACACAGCCTCAAATCTATTGTATAGATGTAGAGTCTTCTATTTTTACATCTTGTTGAGACTATTGTATCAAGTTGTGAAGGCTACACAAAACAATAGAACTTGTTATTTAATAACCTACAAAAGGGGTTGCTGTCTGTCACATTACGGTACACTTCAATGTTTACTTTTGTTTCATATTGAAATTGCTTCCGTTACTCCGACTACTAATTGCTTAAAGTGATGGATGAGACCAATACACATACTTTGATTATTGATTTTTGTCTCTAGTCACTATAGTAATTCATTTTCATTGTATGTATGCCAAACTGAATTTTGATAAATCACTTTATATACCCATATTTTATGGAAATTTTACCCTTGATAAAAGTGGCATAAACTGAGTTTATATGTTGCATACTTTTTGCTGTATATTCATGTTCTACTTTATACTGATGTATACTTATTTTAACCATAACTTGCAATTGACTGAACTCCAACCGTGTATTAAGATATAACTTATAAATGATTAGTCTGGATTCCAGTCATCTCTAAGCTTCAGATTCAAACCCAATGGATAAACTTTAGTTCAGGAATAAGCTTACACATGGCTAAGTTTGGAGAGATTTGAATATTACTCTCAAACTGTCTTTGGTTTTCTAAGAAACTAAAACTACTGAGGCCACATGTTGATACAACAGTGATAAGCTATTGAATGGATGTTGGTTTAATTATAGTCTCAGTAGGGAGGCATTCACTGAGTTTTATTGAAAGAGTTCCATGAACTTGCAGTGTACCGTTTTAATACTTTTCAGTGTTTACACTATGTTGATCACAGGGTGATTAGAATCACACAACAGAAGAACCACTTTCACCCACTTATGTAATCTACCACATTGAAGAACAATAGATTTAGTTTGCCCCTATCTTAGTAAACCGAAGGCTTGATTACCAGAGTCATAGCCCGGAGTCGTAGTCGTAGTTTCTATTTTCAGACAAACTGGCTGCTGAGGTGCATTCTACTTCAAGGAAAAGATTGAAATACGATTGAAAAGGATACAATTCCATGACCATGATGAGATCAACATTGGTTTCAAAAGCATCTAATAATTTAATAAGTCTTAGATGATCCAGCTGGGCCATGATTTGCATCTCTTGTTTCAATTCTCGTCTCATTCTGGGTTTGGCATGAATAAATTTGGCCGCACAATCTTGACCATCGGCCTTTGTGATGACACGTTTGACGACACCATAGGCACCCCTACAACAAATTTAAAATAACAAGTTTGTTAGACACGGTTAGGTGACATAAAAAGATGTTATATTTCCCATTTGCCTATCAATGGGCTATGGGCTATTGCATCATGGGAGTCAGCGCAAATAATATATTCCAGCAAAAGATACTTTATAAAGGCACAAGATCAACTTTATGTTTTTCTGAAATTGCAAGTCATTGTAGGTGATATAAAATCATGAAATGACTCTCTCCAGAACCCATAGTTTATGAAAATGACTTCATTTCTTGGAGTGGCGTTCCCCTTTAAAATAAGAAATGTTACTTACCGTCCAAGTTCTTCTCTGACTTCATAATGGTCTTCTACTTTTTCTCGTCTCTTGAATTTCACTTTTCGAACTTGACCTTCCTCCTCTGAACTTGAATCTTGGAGTAAGAAAGTAAGATTTGTGTTTTTCTATGTATACATGTCGTTTAAAAAAAATTGAGCAAGGATTGCGCCCAGCTGTTTTATATTTATATACACCAATAGATATACATATGGATGGGTATACATTGACAAAACCAATTTTTGCTGTTTGAAATCAAATTTATCACCTAGGCATGTCATAGAAATAACAGTCATTCAATTTTTTTTTACACAAAAACTTCTACGTCAAGTAGTACACATGTATTACTATAGGTGTGCATGAGAATAAATCAACCTTCTTGTTCTATTCTGACCATCTAGCATGACGTAAAATGTTATAACAGGTATCAAGAATTATAGCAACCCCTCCAGGGGGTGATCAACTGGGGCTAAAAATCTTACCTTCTACCATGATTATACATGAACAGGAACACTCCGCTGCAACATTCTTGGCTTTGATAGTGTATTCCCCTGTATCTTCCAGGGGGTGATCAACTTGAGCTAAAAATCTTACCTTCTACCATGATTATACATGAACAGGAACACTCCGCTGCAACATTCTTGGCTTTGATAGTGTATTCCCCTGTATCTTCCAGGGGGTGATCAACTTGAGCTAAAAATCTTACCTTCTACCATGATTATACATGAACAGGAACACTCCCCTGCAACATTCTTGGCTTTGATAGTGTATTCCCCTGTATCTTCCAGGGGGTGATCAACTTGAACTAAAATTCTTACCTTCTACCATGATTATGCAGGAACAGGAACACTCCCCAGCAACATTCTTGGCTTTGATAGTGTATTCCCCTGTATCTTCCATTGTAGCCTTCAGGAATATCAATCCACACGTATCCTCCCCTTCAAATAATACTTGGACATTGGCAGTCTCCTGTACAAATATATCATCTTTGTACCAGAAGATATCTGGTTCTGGTATACCACCAACTCTACAATCTATTCTTAGTGATGTCCCTGCTTTCACGTTTTGATCCTCCAAGTCAGTGATAAATTTTGGTGGTTCTAGGAAGAAAAACAAGAGGAGATCATAAGGAATCCATCAATGAACAAAAGAAACTGTTAGGAAATTTTTTGATATGGAAGTAAAAAAATTTACGCCATTTTAGAATCCAATATGGCTGCCAAGTACTGTGTTATCTATCATCAGATACTCAAAACACCTCTATCATACTGTGCTGGCCTGATATGTTCCCCCTGATTTATACGCCAAAATAAGTTTGTAATGTGTATATAACTAGTATTTTGTACACTGACTTAAGCTGAAAATGATGCCTCAGTTGAAGACTTTTCCATTTTACCTTTGTAGCAGTATGTGGAAAAGAACCAATATTTTCAGTACGACAAGGACATTCACTGAACAATGGAGGATGAACAAGTTTCAACTCAGTGTTTGTCAGCAATGGCACATAATTTAAGTGGTGTAAATTCATGAAATGGCTAAAGAACCTGAAGTTTATGAAACTGACTTGTTTCCTATCATGGCATCCCCCTTTAAATCATAACACAAAGACTGCCAAAGTTTATGAAAATAACTTTACTTCCTGCAGTTACATTCCCCTTTATATAAAGGCTGACAAATGACTCCTCTACCATACCTGCTAAGTCTAAGAAGACTGCAACTCTGGACGTTCCTACTTCATTTGTAGCCACACATTCATACTCTCCTATATCAGTTGCTGTTACATCTTTAATATGTAGACTACAAACGCCAGCACTGTTAACGGAATGTTGGTATCGTTCATCGTTGACTAGTACCTGACCATCTCGTACCCAACTAACTTGAGGTAGTGGTTCAATACTGACTGTGCACTGTAGTGTAGCCTTGTTACCTGCCTGGACGTACACCTCTTCTGGTGTTCCAATGAAGCATGGTACGCCCTCTATTGATGGTTCTGTAGAAAAAAGTGAAAAACTCAAGTCACCTGAAAGTTATGTTGCAACAAGCTTGAAGGAGATTCGTTTTATTTTTTGGTCAACATTATGACTTCTGTTCCATGCACTACACATGCAATATCACAAAATTAGAATATGACAGAACTACATGACACGTGAGTGCAAGTGTAGTGTACTCTGGGTCTTTGCACAAGTGCTTGCAGTGTTCTCTGTGGCAGTACTCTCACAAGCATAGTAAGTGAAAGTGCAGTAGAAAACATTGCAAGCACAAGTGCAAAGACTCTCGAATACCCACAGTGGAACTGACGTGGAATGGGATTCTGTTATTATTACATTATGTTTATCCGACAAATGTCCGTAAATATGACTGTGTGATCCCCACGATTTCGTGTAGAACAAACAAACAATCACAAAATTTGCATATAATTTGCATGCAGGTATACAATAATGTTTTAGGTATTGCACTGCAGTGAAAATTCTACTAATATGCACACACACCTGTGTAAGTAATCTCTGGTACATTTAAAATAATAAGTTGATCTAATTCTATTTTGACTCAATATGTTTGGACTGAAAAGTGGATTACATTTTTTTGTGAAAATTTGAGACGTAATGAACCAATCTGGGCTTATTTTCCTCAGTAGTAATTCCACAGCTTACCTCTATGCTTGCGAAGTAAATCTCTTCGACCTGAATCATCTGAAATAAAATTATATGAACATGTAGTTACATTCATTTTATCTGTGTATTCATTTTAACAGAGCTAATATCTACAAAAATCGTGACTTTGACTCAAAACTTCTTAATTTTAATATGCAAATAATATATTTTTTCTGAATTTTAATATTTTTGAGTTCAAAGTCATGTCAAAGAGTTGTTCCTTTTCTTGGCAAGGTATATTTACCAATTTGAAAATGGGGTCGTAGAATTATTTGAGCAAAGCTTGCTATAACACATGGTGGATTGATATAGTACAACTTATGACATTCCATATTTGGACATCGTGTGCCATATCACATGGTGGAGCGATACCATACAACTCAGCACATACCATATATGGACATATCTATTTTATATGTCTGATATGCTAAATTATTAACCTGATGCAAAGCATGACTGTTTATTTCTTGGCATTGTATTAATCCACCAACAATCTAGCTCACCTGGGTATATGATAATGTAAGAAAATGATGTACAAACCTGGTGCACCTGTAACTATCACTTCAGACACTTGACTTGGTTCACTAACACCAAAGACATTCTCAGCCCGCACTTGGAATTCATATTCTGTGTTGGGGAGTAGATTTTCAACAAAAAGACCAGTTTCTGGAATTCCGGCACCGACACAAAACCATTCATCAGCTGGTAGTTCACGTAATTCAACAATGTAAGTAACTGGACTAGCAGCGGCTTCCTGTAGACACGGTTGCCAGGAAATGATAACAGATGAGGCAGCAATGTCAGATATATCTGGAGGTCTGTCTGGTGGTGATGGAATACCTATACAAAAACCAATACAATGTTAATAACTAATTCTTATTTGATTTGTTTCTATTAGTTCAGCAGGAAAATTTCTTGGTATATTTTGTCTAAATGTGACTCAGCCTGCTTCAGCTGTTATTGTATACTGGTCAATGACATAGATTTGTCATATGACCACAAGAGGGCGCTGTTTACTATGGGTATTTCCATCCCATAGTTCCATGTCATATGACCACAGGAGAACATTATGTAATACATGTACTGGTATTTCCATCCCCTAGTGCCTTGTTATATGCCCACAGGGGGGCAATCCTACTGGTATTTCCATCCCCTTGTCCCTGTTAAGTGACAGGCGTTGCTGTTTGATCTTGAATGCTTCTCTCAACTTATATAATGACTAAGGATATAGTCACAAACATTCCCTCGTTTTAGTGTGTATGATTTTTTTTACATTCTTCCAGCATGTATTTTCTTTGTAATGTCAAACAAACAAATTGAGGTTTGACCAAAGACATTTTTTTATTTTCCACCTCTAAGTACATTTGTATATCTCACCTGATGTAGATATTTCTTGAATAGCAGATTCTGATTTCTCAATTTCTTCTTTCGTTCCTGAAATCATAAAAAACAGTTACCACAAATCTTACAACGTGTGATAATCTGCAAATTTAAATATGTTTAAAGAAACATGTTAACAACAAAACTCTGGCATTGCTTGTAACATCCACCTTTGAACCCTGGCAATATCACCCCTATGTTGATCAATAAATGGTATGATCTATTGTTTGTTTTAATTGGGTTATTCTATTTGATGTGACTTAATATGAAAAGAGGGTAATTTCTTACCAGGTGTAAGTACAGTAACTATGGCAGTGCTTGTAGCTTTCCCCATCGCACTCTCAGCAATACATTCGTATTCTCCAGCATCTGATTTACCAATGGCTGAGATAATAACTTGACATCCGCCATCTGGAGAAAATTCAAGTTTACGATTGTCATCAAGTTGAAGTTCATGACCATTACAATGCCAGCTGATATCAGGTTCGGGTAGTCCTGTTGCCTTACAATCTAGTGTTACAATACTTCCTTCAAATACCGTTACGTCTTGAAGTTCATGTACAAAAGATGGTGTGAAACCTGTAGTGCGTTTTTTACGCGACGAATACGCTCTGGAGCCCTGCTCATCTACAAATAGTTCAGCACTCCAGGACGAGTCGCCAGCTGAGTTCGTAGCTTTACACGTATATTCGCCTTCATCTTCTGGGAATGCTTCAACGATATGCAATGTGTAGTTTATCCCAACTTGTAAGAATTTGAAATCGGACGTTTCTTTGATCGGTTTCCTCTGATAGTACCACGTGACCTCTGGCGTTGGGGTTCCGATAATCGTACACTGGAATTTCACTTCATTGCCCTCAACCACATCACTGTCCTTAAACGTCTGCAGGAATTTCGGAGGTGAGGGTTCGTAAGTTGGAGGTCTCGTATCCTCTATAACAGTAACCGTTGCATTGCAAGATTGCGTTTCACCATGAATGTTCGTAAGTCGACACGTGTACACACCACTGTCTTCAGGGTATGCTTTTTCAAGTGTAAATGTAGCCGTTTCGCCATCAAACATCATACGAATCTCCTTGGCAGGTTGTATCACTTTACCATTGAGTAACCACATGACATCAGGTTCTGGATAACCACTCACTTTACATTCTAAAATCACTGGTTTATTTTCTACGATGGTTAGATCATGAAACACGCTGATAAAATCTGGAGGACTTGGTTCTGGTGGCTTTTCAACTTTTTCTGTCAAGAAGAACGTAGAAAGTATTAAACAAATAAATAGGAAATAAGATATGAATGAGCAGTGCTATGCAATCTATACCAAAACAATATCTGACCCAGATAGAGATTATCACAATGAAGTGCACCCTCTAGTGGTGAACAACAGAGATGTTGAGAAATGTAAATGAATGGAAAAATTTTGATAAAAAAATAGCATAGGGTGCCCTGGAATTTGTATTTAAAATCTTCAGAGCCATCCCTAGCAACCATAACTAACCTATAGCAACTACAGAACTGCATTTTTTGTAACACTTTTCAAATATAGTTGTCAGTGTCAACAGAAATAAGCATTAAGATTCAGGACAGAAGTCTATAGTAACCAAGATCATAACCTTTGCAACTGGAAAATATATGTTACAATGAAACAAAAAGATTTTATTGTAACTGCTAGATATGTAAATAAGTTTTCAAATTCAGAACAAAATTTCATGGTGACCAGGACCATATCCTTAGCAACAAAGTTTATGTTAAAATAAAATGAAAAATCATACCTTTGACAGCTAGGTGTGCATTTGAAGATACTTTTCCAACAAAATTGGAAGCAGTGCATGTGTATTCTCCCTTATCCTGCGTTGTAGTCTGTGGAATGACCATGGTACATGTACCACTATCGTCCATACAAAACTGATGATGACCTCCGTAGACTGACAGTTGGTGGCCATCTTTGTACCTATAGACAACAAAAAACAAGTGAGTGATACCATGGTATACTCCATTCAAAACTGCACTAGTTGCAACCGGACCATTTTTTGAAACTGTTTTTGTTAAATGTAATGACTTTAAATCGTAATATTGTACACCGTGAGATGTAATATTGAATCCTCTGTACTAGCTACATCTGGACCATTTTTTGAAACTCTTGATACAGTCTGTAATATCAAATGAAAATTTCTACTCACAGAATCAAACATTTTTTTCAGGAAGTGTATCCAAATTTAACTGTTAAAACTCAAAGGTACACTAGCTCCAACTGGAACATTTTTTGAATCTGCTTTTGTCAGGAACAATAACTTGCTCGTTATATTGTTCACTATGAGATGTACTGAATCACATATTGATAAACACATTTGTGTCGCAGCACACACACTGGTAGTATGGTGCAATATATCCAATTGAATTTGTTTTTGGGTCCACACTCAAAAATCAGTGCCACAAAGAATGTCAAGACATTTAATTACAACAAACAACCAATAAGAGAAAAAACACTTGGAACTTATAAGTTATTGATATTGGATGCTTTGGGGAAATCTATATTATGAACCAATCATAGGAATTGATACAGAAATGTTTTGACTCAGCCAATAGGAACAAGGATAGCATGAACCAATCATATTTGCTGATATAGAATGTTTTGACTCACCATGCAATATCAGGCAGAGGGGTTCCAGTAACTTTGCATTCAAATTTTGCACTACCCCCTTCAATGACTTCCAGATTTTTCATTTTCTTTGTAAATTCTGGTAACACATCTTCTGTGTCGGTGGCTTCTGCAGAGTCTTCTCCCTCTAACTGGACTCTTAGTGTTTCTGTTTCTGAGTCAGTGGACTCTTCTGTTGTGCCAATCTCTACTGGGGTTCTGTACTCTTCATCAGTTGTCACTGAAAAATCAAAATTAATTAAACTCAATTAATTAAACTCAAACAATGAAACTAATTAAATTTAAATCAGTGAAAGTCAATCTTTTAAAAACTAATTAAACCAAAAATGAAATGAACGACACAAATCAATGGAAACAAGTTGATTTAAATGTGTGAAACTGTTTCATTTCAAATTAATGAAACAAATCAAGTCAAATCAAAGAAAACAAGTCAATTCAAGTAATGAAACAAATCAATGGAACCATGTCAATTCAAATCAAACACAGTCAAGTCAATTTAAATTGATGAAAATGAATCAATTAAAATCAATGAAACCAAGTCAATTCAAATTGAAACCAAGTCAATATAAATCAGTGAAACTGAATCATTTCAATAAATCAAAATCAATTCAAATTAAACAGAACCTAGTCAATTTGAATCAATGATACCTAGTCATTCAAATCATCGAAACTGGATCAATAAAAAAAATGAAATAAATAATTTCAAATGAAATGAATTTAAATTATTAAAACCATCGATTCAAACAATTAAAACCAGACCATTTCAAATATATGAAAGCAATCACTCCAATTCAATCAATGAAATCAAATAACTTCAAATAATGAAATTTCATCTATTCAAATCAAAACATCAGAAAGATCAAACTGAGTCTACGGATGTCAAATCAAATCAGATCCTTTTGATTGAATTGAATAGATACAATACAATCATTCATATCATCTTGAATTTATGCAAATTAGGTCAAAAGATCTTTAAAGGGACACAAGCTGAGTTTATAACTTTTTTACTCAAGTGAAAATACTTAAATAAAACCACATTCCAGTTTAATGTTAATGTTTATGCATATCTTCTATAACATTACGATTGTATTCTGGCATTGTTAGAACAGTTGATTACATAGTAGGGATTTCCTGAACATTTTTTGATACATATAATAAATTACATCATCGGATTGTTTATGAGTTATATCTTAATACCAGGTTTGAGTTCAGTCAATTGCAAGTAGTGGTTAAGTTTGCTTCAGTAAGTAAAATACTGCGAGTACCTTTTAAATATGCAGTAAAAACTACGCCCCTAATAAGTATAAACTCAGTTCCCCTTGAATTCTATATCAATCCAACTCTGAGTGTATAGAATTTGACATATGAATTTCAGGTTGGTAAAGAAATAATAAATAAATAAATTTCTGACTAAGTAAATAACTGGCTGGCTACAAATCTACAGGGTTGGGTTTCATCCAAGCGTAAGATACGTATAATAACATGCAAAGTGACAGAAGTATGTGTAAAGAAACTACTATTTGGTGTGTGTTACATGTGGATGACTATAGTGCCCCCAGTGGTAATTCATATGGTTTACTTTGTTTTTAATCACAACATTCTCTATATTAGATTTGAACCCCTAACTTCGTAATATCAAACTCAAGTTAACTTGACAACCTTTCTCCTATGAGATGCCCATTTATATAGCTGATTAACTACATGGATTAAACGTATATTATAATAAAAAATATGTACCATAATCTTAGAGTTATAACTGAATATAATCTAGTCTACTTTCTGTCACAAAACTACGAAAGAGTCTCTTAACTCCCTACTATACAGTGTGCCCTCTAATGATAGCCAAATGTTGTTGCTGTGAGTCAAAATGATAAAAACTGTCATTTCTTGTGAGTCACCACATAATAAGAGATAGGAGAACACCAAATTTTGGTGCATCACTAGAAATTGTGTGCGTCAGAGGCTTATCAAATTGGCTTAGAGGGGACACTGGTCCATACACACACATATATATATCAAAAGCCTTCAAAAGATGTGTGATGTTATCATGGCAGTGTTATCAGATTTGTTTAGATTGTAATCTGTATGTAGTCTGAGTTTAATACTGTACAGTCCACGACCTTTTCCAAACATTTTGTTATGATATATATGATGAGTTGAGACCCTGGACTGAAATGAATAGCCCAGACACTTGTCTTGATCTCAATCGTCTGTTTACATTGTAATCTGTGTGAATTTACTTCAATATCTCACTCACCACTTGTAATGCTATCAATGGCAACCAATTAATCATACACTCTAATTGATTGGTTTGAAAATATGTATTCAAACTCAGATTGGTCACAATGGGGAGTGATAACGTGCATCAGTCTAATTGACTATATTCAAATGAAGTCAATATGCCAATGTGCCCTCATTAAGATGAGCACAAGTACAACATAATTTACATATTATTTACATATTTTGTAAATATCTATAAACAGGAATGCTCACAACTGCCATTGTGGGGTGTGGTTAAATTAATCGGTTGCCGTTTACTAGCACTATAAGCGGTTAGTGGACAGCGAAACAAAATCACAGCTCATGATGTAAACTAATCTGCTTAAAATCCAACATGGTGAAAGTGATCTTATTATCACAAGCTACCTTTCACTTCAGGTAGGCAAGACATCAAGTCTCTGGGCTATGAAATAAACTGAATTGAACTATATATATGATTGTATAACAAACATAAAATTATGCCACAATATCTACACATCCATAATTTTGATATCACACTTACTTTCCTCTACGTGTAACTCAGCGCTACAGTTGAGATAGCCTGCGGCGTTAACAGCCTTGGCAGTGTAGAGACCAGCATCTTCAGGGTAGACAGCTGACATATGGAGGATGTACCTAGGAACAAACACATTGAAAATGATAAATCCACAAGTAAATCACAATCAGAATTAGAAACACTATGGAAAATTTGTTACTAAAAGCAGACAGCGTTTGCTAGAAAATATATGTAACATGTACGTTTAGAAACAGAGTCGGCCATTTTGGAAGTTTAGATTGTTGTTTTACTTGATAGATAACAACACTTTACTGCTGAACGGAGCATGATTGTTATTGAGGGAATCTAAAAAGCTGAATTAATGTAAACAAAAATCTCTCCTCAATCACAATCCAACTGTGTTGAGCAATAAAAGTGCTCTTATCTAGCGAGTAAAACAACCAAAATTTGCATTGTCATATTAATAATCTACATGTCTTCTGGCGAACCTTCCCTGTTTTAGCTGTAAATAGATCCGAGTGAAAAAACCCAGAATAGAACATAACAACAAAACTCTAAAACTATGCAGAGTACATTGGTAAAAAGAATAGCACAAACATAACACACACTACTAAGAAAGACAGTGGTTACTTTTGAGAACAGAGTTCAAAATGATTGGTTTTAACTACTGGGGGACGATATCTATCCGTCCTAGTGATTTGTATGTTATTAAATTCTGCATAAAATAGTATCTTTAAGAACACTATGAACCTTTCAAACAATACATTATTAAACTTTCTCATATCTATTTTGACCAATGTGCACAAACCACAATATATTTTTTACAATTAAGTTTCTGGTCAGTAAACACTGTGAAAATGCTAATATTTTTAAACATCAAAGAAACATGAAATACACATCTTTCAAGTTTCAGACTTTTAACTAACATAAAAAAATACAGAGGTCATCTTTGCCAATCAAGTAACTTCATTAATTTAATATTCATAATAATAACTATAATTATTGTACTAAATAAAATTTCCATCCTAGACATAATCTGTGGTTCTATAAATTCATTACTGTGTCTACAACTTGTCAAGATGCCATAAATTTTTAAGTCCTAATAATTTATTTTGTATCTATGGTTACAACATCATTTATAACCATAAATTACTTTATCACATTCTGTACCATCTTGAAGAGCAATTGTGGCCCCATTTTCAGCTGAGTCAGCATTCATAATACATGTATATAGTACACAATTAAAACTACTAGTTAAAATTATGGTAGAACATGTCTCGACAATAAATTTTTGATGAAAACCTAAATTCTTAAAAATCTCTCTGAACTTTGTCACATGGAAGCTTGTGTTCATTAAATGAAAGAAATTTGGGGTCCCTCCTCTAGTTTGCAAGGACATTGTGATTCTTTCATTTTCCACAGTATTTGGCAGCCATATTAGATTCTAAAATGGTTTGAATAATTTTGATAATATTTTTGACCTCTGTATACAAAATTGTACCATGACCCCTATATATTTTTTTCTTGATTTTCACTGTGAATTGGTAGAATTTTTCTTGAACACAGTAACAATAAATCAAACCGTTTATTTTGAGACATATTTCAGGTTAACAGTACATCAACAGCTTGGCATATTACTTGAGTATGTTATGAGAGGTTTGGTAATTGCAAACATCCCTGTTTATTTTTGGAAGTTTTCTTTAACCAAAATTATATCACTGTCATTTTTATATTTTTATACTACATTATTTGTACACCTGACAAACAGCATACCAGAGTTGCCTGACCTGAAATAGAGTCTGGAATGAATTTCACAAAATCTGAACAATACATTAACCCTTGCTGGTTATCAATGTCAAAGATGTAATTTGTGTGTATTCATGTTGTGATGTGGAATATCCTCAGCGTGAATCAAAGTGTCCCCTGCTAGTCATTCCATGTACTAGCTATGTTGATTTGTTATTATGGTCAGTATTAGGGAAGCCGATCCCTATAATTCTCCCTTTCCTGGATAAATTAGTATACTATTTATGGAATCTTATAAAGCTTTCCCATTCAATAAATTTTATCCTGCCCGGTACTCCACTTAATACTCATTATCCCAAAAGTTCATGATTTGTTATTGTGGTCAGCACAAAGGGAACGCTATCCCTATAACTTTCCCTTCCCTAAATGAATTGGTATGTTGTGGAATTTTATAAAGCTTTCTGTTTGAATCAACTTCATCCCGACTGGCACTCCATTTACTCGTTATCCTGAAGTTTGCCAGTGATTTGTTATTTTGGTCAGTAATCGGAAACCATAAATCCCTGCAACTTTCTATTCCCTTAATGAATTGTTATGTTGTGGAATTTTGTACAGCTTTCCCATTCAATCAACTTTATCCTGCCCAGAACTCACTGCACCACTTATTATCTTGTAGTCTGTTATTTGTTATTTACAGTTATAGGAAATCTTATCCCTGTAAGTTATAACTCATACCTCCCTTCCGTAACTCAGGAACTCTCCCTTCCTGGATGAATTAGTAAGTTGTGGAATTTTATAACGCTTTCCTTTGCTGTCAACTTCATCCTGCCCAACATTTACTCATTATCCTGAAGTTCTTAATTTGTTATTCGGAAAGTAACTAGGAAACCCTATCCCCATAACTGTCTTTTCCATTATCCCTTTCCCTGGATAAATTGGTGTAAGAATTAAAAGCTTTCCCATTTAATCAACTTTATCCTGCCTGGCACTCCTTCAACTCATTATCCTTAAGTTCTTAATTTATTATCATGATCAGTAAATAGGAATACATATCCACTGAATGGATGGACTCTAGATGTTCACTCAAACTATTGTCTAGTCTCTTAATCACTACCCTAGACAGTTGTATTTCAAGTCCTTGTTGTTAACATTTCTGCTAGCTGTTTTAACTTGTTTTCTTTATGTGCGAAATTCATTCATTCATTCATTCATTCATTCATTCATTCATTCATTCTATCCCTATAAATAGCCTTTCTTCCCTTGATAAATTGCTATGCTGTGGAATTTCATTAAAGCGTTCCCTCTCAATCAACTTCTCCTGCCCAGCACACCATGTAGCCATTACCCTGAACTTCATGATTTGTTATTGTGGTCAGTACATAGGGACCATTTCCCTATAACCTTTCCTTCCATAGATGTAAGTTGTGGAAACCATACTTATAACGCTTCCTTTCCTAACTAAATTGGCAAAACACTTTTCCTTTTGAATAATATTCATTGTGTACTTGTTAAGTTTTTGAATTGTCCTCTGTATATATGAAATCCTATTCCCTATTAACCTTATACTTTATGAATCAATATATTGTGGAATTTTATTAAACTTTCCTTATTAATCAAATTCGGCGCGGTCAAAAAATAGGAAATCATATCCCAATATATATGTTGTGGAATTTCATAAAGCTTTTCCATTAATCAACTTTATCCTGCCCAGCACTCCACATGATCAATTTCTTATAGACAATGATTTGTTATTGTGGTCAGAATATAGGATATCATATCCCTATAACTTTCCTTTCCCTCGATGAATAGGTATGCTGTGGAATTTTATAACGCTTTCCCTTGCAATCAACTTCATCCTGCCCAGGACTCCATTTGCTCATTATCCTGAAGTTCTTGATATGTTTTTGTGTGCAGTAAATAGGAAAATATATTCTCTAACTCCCCTTCCCTAGATGAAGGGGTATATTGTGGAATTTTATAAAGCTCTCTCCTTAGAATCAACTTCGTCTTTGCTGGGATTCCATTTACTTATTTTGTAAAAGTTGTTGAATTGTTAGTCCATTGAGTAAATAGGAAATCATATCCATTGAATGGCTTGACTTGGTTAGTTTTCTTGAAAATATTTTCTCGTTTCTCACTTACCATAGCAGTTTATATTTCAGATGTTCATTGCGTGTTCATCCACTGCATGAACATCATGTCTTTGTTAATCAATCACAAAGTTCTAACCAATAGCACAGTCCCTCATAATGTTAGTGTTTATTGGGACAGTTATGTAATGTCCAAATATGGTATATTTGTCATCTCAGGATGCTACTTACACACTGTTCACATCATTGCTCACTGATTGGATGAACAACTTTCTGTGCTGATTGAGGGACTTTGACTAGACGTGGTTTAGTTAGAGACCATGTTGGCATCCAGACTACCATAATTATCATATACAGTTTCATTGCTTTGAATATGATGTAAAATATTAGCTTGCAAGAGAACCTCTCAACTATTAAGTATGTAGTTATCTTCTATTTAGCACTCTGTTGGCATGCCATTATCTAGACACTAACCATATAATGTAGGTTATCTCTCCCAAGGACTTTTACTATGACAAGAGTTCATTTCAAGTCAACAGTAAGCTCTCTAAATAAAGAGTCTAAGAGAGCATTTTTTGTTGTGGGTCAAAATGATAAGAACTGTGTCATCTTGTGAGTAACCATATAGTAAGGGGGAGAGACGAACATACACCAAAGTTTGCAGTGTCACCAGTAATATATGTGTAAAATTGGCTAAAAGGACCCACTGCTTGTGAGTAGCCACGTAGTGGGGTTTGAGAACAAAACATTTTGGTTTGTCATAAGAAATTGTTGTGCATTACTGGCATTTAGTCTTGATTCATAAAATCACCCGCAATTCTAGACTTCAACATGTCTTTCAATCATTTTCTGATGAAAATGTTTTTTCAAATGTAATAAAGACAAAATAAGTCTTAATGTAATAACATGAAAGACGTCGCCTCATGCAAAGCATCTTGGGACTGTAATATCGACTTTAATACAGGAACACAAATTTTTGTGTCACATTCTCACAAACACATTACTTTAAATCAGTGGCATGTCAGATTGGCTCAGACGACATACTGGTCACCACATAGTAAGGGTTACAAGAACGTCGCATGGCGTGTCAGATATTTCGGCTTAGATGGCATCTTGGAAGTCAATAACCAGACTTTCAGAGCACAGGACACTGGCATTATTTCTAAAAAAAAGTTACTTTAACTCCTGAAGTTAAAATAGATTTATTTTATTTCCTGGCATTTGATGTACACTGAGTGGTATTTCACACTAATTAGATGGTGGCATAGGAAGTATGGGTGACTTTTGACCTGCCACATCAGTTGTGGGTTGGTTGTGACATACTATACATTCCTCAACTGGTTTGTCCAACATATGTCGGGCGGAAGACATAAAATGTACAGCTGAGTGCAAGCTTGATTTGTGTGTAATTCAGTAGTTGTTAAGATCTGCTTGTTTTCTCCATCGTTAAATTACAGTTGTCGTTGTCTGATCAATGTTGTTGTCAAAATGTTTTTGGTTTCTCCGTCTGGGTTGTAAAATTTAAAGGGGAACCCCAGGAAATAAAGTCATTTCCATCAACTATGGGTTCTGGAGAGTCATTTCATAATTTTACATCACGTACAATTACTTGTGATTTCAGAAACACATCAAGTTGATTATAACCCTTTATACTTATTGGGTATCTTTGCTGTGTGCTATTGCATCATGGGAGTCAGCAGAAATGATTATTCATGCTTGAACAATGAATATTCATGAGCTATTACACTGAATGTGAATAAGTCACTCATGGATCATGAATATTCATTAATTGAAGGTGATGTAAAATCATGAAATGACTCTCCAGAAATCACAGTTTATGAAAATGGCTTCATTTCCTGGATTGGTGTTCCCCTTTAACTATAAGTCTGAGTGTATGTAATGTGATAGTTGTCAAAATCTACTTGTTTTGCTTGTTAAGATGTACAGTTATTTATTCCTGTGATCAAACGACATGGTGTTTGATAATAAAACAATTTTAAGGAAGGAAGGAAATATATTTCTGTCAAACAGGAACACAAAATTTTCTGTAGAACATAACTTTTGGTATGTCACAGTGAGAGTTTCCTTATTTTCAGATCATGTAACATATTTAATACTTTGACTAGCATGAGCAAAGGAAACACAAAAGTGACATGTGGTCTATGCATAGACTATATGATCTGTGGTCTAGAGACCCGGTCTCTAATGTCTATGGTCTATGTGGCCTACACAGTTGTTATTACGACCGCAACCACATGTATGAAAATTGTGGTTTGGACTTTGGGTGGCCTGCTCATTCAAGGACAGTAAACTTAAGTTTGTTTACATGATGGCCATGACATTGTATTGGATTTTTGTTATGAGACGAAGACGGAGATATTGATAATATAACAAGTTGTGGAATTCACTGTTGTTTACATGAAATGGCTGTGGCACTGTACAGGATTTCTGATATCATGAAACAGTATAAAGACTGAGAAACTGATAAATAGTGTGTTATGTCATGGAATGTACTCTTGTCCAATGCAAAATAGCCGTGACAGTGTTTTGGATGTTCGTTATCAGGAAACGATGTTTCTTAGAAATTGATAAATACTACCAGTTATGCTGATGACGTCTGAATGATTCAGACCACAGCTACGTAGTCACTTCAAAAACTAGATTCCACTATAAAGGTAACTTTACTACTACTACTACCAGTTATGTTTCGGAATGTACTCTTGACACTGGAGTGGATTTTTCCAGTATTGTAAAATGACGGAATACAGAGACACTGATAAAATAGCAACGTGGAATTTACTGTTGTTTGGTCCCAACACAAAATGGCCATGACAGAGTATTGGAATTTTGTTATCAGAGAATAGTGTTACTAAGAACCTGTATAAAATACTAAGTTATATCATGGAATGTACTCTTGTACAACACAAGATGGCCATGGTGGTGTATTGGATTTTTTGTTATCAGAAAACAGTGAGAATGAGATGCTGATTAAATGTTATGGAATTTACTGTGTGTGACAAGGCTACTCTATAAAGCTTATTGGGGTTACACACTGTTTTAACTATATATCTTGGTCTGTCTGATTACATTTATGAAGGTTAGATAAATGATCAACCAAACACATACCACTGCAATTTGATGGAGTGAAAATGTCTTCTTCCGATGAAAATATTCTACATTCTTTTAATCACTTTTATCTCGACTTCTATGTCATATTCACACCTTGTATATTTCTATCGTTGCTATTTACTGGTAAATCAAGATACTTTTTCTGTATAATTTTACACCTGGTGTGCTTGTTAAAAATGTATATTTTCTGCTATATTTTGATTGTTAACATCATATTCACACATTCATGTTTTTATCGTTGATATTTCTCTATACTGGTTAGTCAAGATACTTTTTCTGTATAATTTTACACCTGGTGTGCTTGCTAAATATGTAAATTTTAATGACTTCAAGTGTGTATTTTCAAACTGATAATCACCATGGTAACTACTTCTACATCCCCAATGTGCATGGCACCTCTATTTCTTTTGCATTTGAAGTTGTCTCTGTGTGTGTACAAAACATTGTGTCTCATGGGTGAAACAACGAGGCAACTTTATTTCTCCTGTATGTCACAAGTGCATAAAAGATTACCCTGACAGACAAGAATGAAGTATGAATACCCCTTGGAATCTATTTTAAGAAAGATCACATATCCTTTGGTCATTCTGTAATTTGAGTTGCTACATGGATTGTCGGCTAAACTCTACAATATTTAGGTTAGGCTAAGAGTATCCGTAGAATGTAATATAAACGTGATAATGGTGTAATTAACACAGCAACTGGTAAATCTCACTATGTCATACATGAATTATGATATGTGGCAATATATCTATTGTAATGATATTTAGATGTCACAGGGTTCGTACACTTAAAGCAAAACAAAATTCCAGGACTTTCCAGGGGTTTTTCGTCAGTTTTCCAGGGGTATTCATATTGATTTTGGCCATTTTCCAGGGGTGTTGACACTAAAGTATATTTTTTGAATGACATCTAATTGTCTGATGTGGACGAGAAAAATCAACAACAGTTCCCATAATATGTCACAAAACATTTTAAAGACAATCGACACTATGCAAGATATTGGTTTCAAAACCACGTTTACACGCTAAGATTAACGGAGAAACCTCTGTCCTACCCCCTAAGTAGCCGTTTCGTCAAGCTGGTGCATTGATCGTGTAAGATTGAGTCGCAGCATTCGTCAGTCTAATTCAGACATATCCAGAAAAATAAATCAAAAACTAAAGTTTGTCCTCGTTATTGTATGGTTTGATGTTACTAGATTTATAAGTCACCTAAAATAATTTTTGTCTTCAAACTTTTGAATAAAAACGTCATTTACGTAACGAAATTTCGAGCTATGAATAACTAAATACATTCATCGCTTGCGTCTCGATGTTTATGTACCGATGCCACGAGTTGCGGAACATCGCGATTTCAACTCAAATTTGACCATTGACGAATGTTACTGTACCGACAACATAAAACAGTAGTTTATTCTTTTAGAACATGTAACACAAATACCCATTTATCGACAAAATAAAAGTCACAACCGTACTTCCACAACCCGGAAATTCAACTGCACTTCCCTAGGCCCTAGCCCTAGCTTGTGGTATCAGTCGACTCGTGCGCCGAACTTTTTCTAACAATTTCTAATCGAGGTTGATGATGCTTTGATACTCGCTACAGTGTTACGATAATCTTGTTAACAGACCTACTGTACATGTTACCCCGGCCGGGACTGTTACAATATCATGTCCCTGAAATGACGACTGGGAGATGTACGGAGTAGCAATATATGCAAGATCGAAAGAAACACTGCGGCGCCCATTCAACTAATACGCACGGTCTGTGGGGCAAAGTGTCTCGTGGAACGATCGCTTGACTGTCTGGGTTCAATCGGCGTGAATTTTAATTCATCACCCAGCGTGGCGAATGACTTTGAAAAATATTTTCGCGATTTCACATTTACGAGATTCAGAACCATATGAATGGGTGGCTCGAGCACGGACATGACGATCGTCAATATTAATCGATCGATTGAACATGATCATTTTCCAGGGTTTTCCAGGGGTAGGGCGCATTTTTCCAGGGTTTTCCAGGGTTTTCCAGGGAGGGTTTGAAATTCCAGGGTTTTCCAGGGTTTTCCAGGACCGTGCGAACCCTGTGTCATTCCCGATATTTTTCTTCGTTCAGTCAAGGAATTACGAGAGACCTAAAGGGGCCTTTGTCACTACTCGTCTAGGGACTCATAGTGACAACCTTTAGGTCACGAGTATTTTCCCCCTGAATGAAGAAAAATATTGGAGAATAACATTATTATACAAGTGTCAGTAATATCAAAGAAAAATCGGGGAAAATAATGGTAATTTTGAATGTTTTGAGTCATATTTCGAACCAGTGATGTAAGGTGTTGTGACACAGACTGACCAGAGTATATATTCCATATTTTTGGGTCAACTTTAATATAGCTCATGCATGGTATAATCCCTATTATCAAAGACCCAGTTCAGATTAGGATTAGAATCTAGGTGTGAAAAAAAGTTGTCTGGCAGAAATATTGAAATAGTTGGTTCAGAACAAAAGAATAATCCTGTGTAATTGAAAAGTCGCCATTGATGATTTAATGGTAAAACAAGAACCTAGGATTGAAACCCTGGCCATTAATGAAATAAGGTTTGTAACTTTATGGTCTTTAGTGGTTATTTTTATTAAACGGACACAGTCTGTAACTTTATGGTCTTTGGTGGTTATTTTTGTTAAAGGGGCACAGTCTGTAACTTTATGGTCTTTGGTGGTTACTTTTGTTTAAAGGCACACAGTCTGTAACTTTATGGTCTTTGGTGATTACTTTTGTTGAAATGGACACAGTCTGTAACTTTATGGTCTTTGGTGGTTACTTTTTTATCATTTTGAACATGTTCATCAGTTACTTTCCCCTCCCAAAACAGGGATAATATATGCGTCAATCAGTTATTCTCCTTTCCCAACATGGATGAGGTACGTGTCCATCAGCTACCCCTTCCACCCCCCCACCCACCCACACACACACACACACAGAGCCAGTGGTCCCTTAATAGGTAAGGTATTTGTCTATCAGCCATTCAACCAATGTGGAGCACCTTATACCCCCTCCCCCACATATTTGGATAACAAGGATAACCCCCAAAATGAATTAGGACATCTTACCTTTCTCCCTCCTGTAGGAATCTGAAGTCATCGCCTTCCCTGATTGGAAAGTTGTTTCTAAGCCAAACGATAGATGGTTTAGGGTTACCAGACACAATACAATCAAATCTAACGGTCTGTCCTTCCATAACATTCTGAGATTGAATCTTTTCAACAAACTTTGGAGCATCTTCAGTTTCTGGTGCTGTGAAGTAACTTTCACTGTCACTTCCTGTCAGCTCTGAAATCAAAGAAATGCAAATGATTGGACGTTTAGTTGAATACAGCTAAAATAAAGTTTTGTACCTGTTTTACTCAAAAGTGTCAATTTTCATTACATTGGTTGGTTTTGGTGTTAAACTCCTCAATATTGTTTTATGGCCTACATTTCTCTAGACACTAGTTTTCTTTTTATCCATTTGTTATGACATATTTAATGGCACCTTTACTTGTTTCTTATAAATAGTGTTTTTGTTATAAAGGTGAATACTTAAAATCTACCTCTGAGTTTCCCAGTCATTTTACCAGTGTTCCCTACCACTGTTTTTGTTAAGGGTAGTAAGCAGGTAAAATCTACCTGAGTTCCCCTGTCATTTTACCTGGGACAGGGTTCCCTACCAGTATTTTTGTTATGGTTGGTAAGCAGGTACAATTTCCCTGAGTTCCCCAGTCATTTTACCAAGATTCCGTACCAGCGTTTTTGTTAATGGTGGTAAGTAGGTAAAATCTACCTGAGTTCCCCAGTCATTTTACCTGGGTTCCTTACCAGTTTTTTTGTTAAGATTGGTAAGTAGGTAAATCTACCTGAGTTCCCCAGTTACCAACAGTAAATATGCAAAATCTACCAATTTGAAAGTTCTTCAGGCATTTTTATACAAGCCGTAGCATTCCTTATTGGTGTTTTGTCATAAAGAGTACTATTACTGTTGCTGTAGGTAAAATCTATCAAAGTTTCAAAACAAACAACAGATAATAAAAGTACAGTGAATTTAATACAACTGAAGTAATACTAAATATATATTTCAGAAAACGAACAAAAATTAAGAAAAAATATTACCAAATATCAATGTAACCGTGTGTGTAACACAAAGAATCCTCACACATATATGGTGACTTACAATTGCTATCATATCAGTACTATTAACTGGAGAATGTTGTTCACAAAGTGTTAACACTAAATGGTAAATACAGCAATAAAATCCTCATCGTAATATTTCTAAAATGCAGAGGTTGAACAACTGTATGGTAGCCTATCAAAAATGTCACTGAAGTCTATCCGGTGCATTTAACATTTCACTTCAAGTCTCCTAAATTTTATGCACTGTTATACACCATTTATTTTGTGTCTGGGTAAAAACTCTTTAAATCTAGACATCAAGGCAATAAAACTTAGTATGACATCATTTTGAAAATGCAACCACGAAATGTGTAACTCCAAAATAGTTAATATAAACTGTGTAACTTCGGAATAGCTTAATAAAAAAATAAATACAGCCAAGAGCCATGTAACTTCAGAATAGCTTACTATAAAATAAAATCTGACAACAGGTCGTGTAACTTCCGAGTTGTGTAATGAACCTTGGTGGAGTTGATTTTGACTATTTCCTCTCAATACATACTGAAACAACCAGTATTCAAATGTGTAGTAGTTTACTATTACGTGTAGCAATGATTCAACACACTCAGAAACTATGAAGATGTCTTATTTTTAAGAAACACTGCTATATGCTGTACCCTCCAGTAGCTCCGTGCAGCAGATGAAAGTTGCTTGCATACTTTATTTATGCTCTTTAATTGTGAACTATGTATTTTTCATTTAGTTTTTTTTTTCATGAATTGTACCATACCTCATGAAACATTAAAGTTATCAATATTACTGTTTTCTCAAAAATTATCAACTGAATGTAAAGTCTCAGACATTTCCACAAACACTGATAAATTTAATTAAATGTTTTTAATTTCATAGACGGTGGTTATGATTAACATGTCATTATGAGTTTATTTCCATGGAAACTAAAATCAACTTTGAATGTTTGTGATTATAAGTATCAGTGGTTATATAGAGAGGTAAAATTACAAATAAGAAAAATAAAATCAGAAATAAAAAATGAATATTAATACTTATTGAATCTTAGACTTTGAAATATGTATCAGTAATTACTGAAAGGTCAAAGGTTACAGAAAGGTCATAGGTGACATGTAAGGTCCTTGTTCATATGAGATTTTGTGACACTGATATAGCCAAATTATATGTGTACATTGTGTATGTTTCAGTTGATGAAATACTTGCACTGTTCATGTACTGTGGAGTCATGATGGGTGAATGGTTAGCGTGACTGGCTTGGAATCTACTGGTTGCAGGTTCGAGCCCTGTTGCTGCCTGCTGTTTGTTTCTGAGTGGCTAAAGTCCTTGGGCAAGATTTGAACCACGACTGTGCTTCAGTCAACCCAGCTGTATAATTGGGGACCTGGTAGGATGTAGGTTGCAATGTGAAGGCTTTAATCCTATGCGCTTAAATGGCTGCAATGGATTGTATGCTCTCCGGGGAGTTGAGGAAGACTAAAGGGCTGTTGTGCCGTTCTGATCCGAGCCAGGGGTAATAATTGTAAAGCGCTTTGAGCACGGTGTGGGAAAGCGCTATATAAGAACCAAACATTATTATTATTATTATTTCTATGACATGCAAAAGGTAAAGTATGTCTGATTTCCCCCAAGACATTTTAACCCCAGGGCCAATGATAGGTATAAATATACTGAGACCACATGCTGTAAGTCACACCAGGTTTTCGCAATGCTTTTATAACCTGTTCAAGAGTCAATGTCTTCGATATGAGGTGAAAAAGTTGACGATAATCAATCAGTCCCAAATGAGTTTTATAAATCACCAACGTTGTGTAAAGCTATATTCATCTGTCTAGTGTTGTTCCTGTTCAGTGCTATAGAACGCACATTATGGCATACATATTGGATTTTGGTACTTTATAAATTCAGTGAATGATTGAATGTTTTGAGTAAAGACTGTTGTTTTTAAGGGACGATTGCAAATGTCACACAAGCTCAATATTAAAATGAACTTCGTTCGTTTAGGACATAACACCCTCCCTTCTTCCCCTAAACAAACTTCACAAATGCGACATTCGACATGTCACGATGTACCATGATGAAAATTGTAGTGCACACCACTATGATTGATACAATGTAAAAACATGATGGTAAACACATTAAAATACTTACTGGAAACCCAGCACTTTATATCACATTAGAAGTAAATTTTTATCAACTTATCAACATCTCAGTAGTAAATATAGAACATGTTATCGTTGAAGGAGTGAAAGTTTTCTAAATTTAGTTAGAAGTGTGAAAATGAGGTTCAGCAATCGTATTGACGCCAGACCCCATTCCCCCATTAAATGAATAGTATTAGTTTATTGAGCTTGTGTGACATTGTGCGATCGTCCCTAAGGCGACGTTAAGTTTGTTCATCATCTTTTAACACAGCAGGCAGTAATGAAAAGGAACGTTAAACTGTAGATGTGTTGTTGATTTTGTCTTTGAAGTTTGATATTTTGTTGGCAACAGGAAAATAAACCAAGTTGGATAAAAAATATCAAAATTGTAATAAGAAAAGCCCAAATTCTTCAACACACATAAAAACTAACTAAGAAGCTTCAAATGTTGTATGTTGGATGATGAAAGCTCTCAAAATGCATACATGTAATGGAATCTCTCTTGTTCAGAGTAACTACTGTGGTTCACTTCCAATGACCCTGGCTGGCAAGCATTTTAATGTTAGCAGACATTTCTAAAAAGTAGACATTTCACGAGGTGTTCACTGACATTTCTAGCTTGTCAACTAGCTTTTAATAAAATCTTTGCTGGCATTTCTGGCAAGTTGACATATCATTTAAGGGTTCACTACATTTCTAGACCGACAGCATTTGAGATGAGAGAGTGTTTACTGGCATTGCTAGCATGTCAACATTTAATAAAAGCTTCGCTGGTATTTCTGACAGGCCAACGCATATCAACCGTTTCATCTAAGTAACAGTACCGTGTTCTGGATTTTGGAGTATGAATAGTTACCTAATATCACAAGAATGTCACAGACTTTTCTGGGTGTACACATATTTCCTGGATTATGCTATTCTGATCTGCCCTGATATGGCCGATTTTATGTTAGTTCACTGTGGCTCTGTTTGATACAACCACTGCGAATTCAATAAACTACACATGCTACACTTAAAGATAGTAAGATTGAATGAATAAGGTTTCTTGCAACATTTTGTCTGAATTTAGGAACTAAAGTGCCACCTTGCAGACATCAAATGCAGAAGTCAAAACGGTGCCAATATGTCTACGTTTTAATAGCTGCAGTACATTGGTTGAAATGGTTTATTTCATTCAGACAAACAGTAGCAAAGAAATTACAATCTTGCTATCTTAAAATGTAAAATGTGCAGTTCCGTTTCGGTTTCTGTGTGGTTGTATCAAACAGAGCCAGTGAACACTAACATGAAATGGGCAGTATCATTTACGATTTATATCCTGTATCTAAGTGCTGTTTCTGTTTTTCACAAGTTTCAAGGTTATAATTTGATAGCAAACTTTTGCAATCTTAAAGCAATAAAATGTTGTGTATCTTCTAATAGCTTGGATTCAGGCTGTCCTGTTTTACTTTAAGAAATTAAATGACCTGAGAAAGCAAGAATGGCACTATGTTGAATATGTATTAAGTGCTGTCACGTACGACAGAAACAGTGGCCAAAATAGTAGTCTAGAGTTATTCTGGAATTAGCGGCTATACATCAATCAACATTCACGCCTATTTATAATTTTTCATATTCTTTTCATGGGTGAGTTATTCTCGTACACAAATTAACAAGATCAAAACGTTAGTGGCACTGATCAAGTGTCGTTATATCCAATCATGATATTACAAGATGTAATATGATTATTGCTACCGGTAAATTGTACTACTGTATCAAATCAACTCTATAAATGAAATTTAAAAATTCCATCAGTTTCTATATAAAAATTAAAATAAATACATTGATTCTGTCTTTTTGACAATAGCTTCAAGTGTGATAATTCTTAAACAAAAATTCTGATGTAAATGTACCAATGAGGGCTGCTGCTAGAATTCTAGGCCAAAAATAGATCGGTTCTTGATAAAAGTTAGTTTACTAAGAGCTAAAAGTTTGGTGTGAAATATTTTTGCTTGTGATTATTTTTAAAGCTAAATTTTGTTATCCTGCTATTAGTAAGAATTACTTTTACAATCTGAGACCAAAGTCACAAAGAATCTTGTCAAAATGTTACATGAAAATAAGAATTTCTGTCAGAAGTAATTTTGGAGGAAAATATCTACAAATGTGATTATTTTCAACCAAAATTTGATAGTTTTCTATCAATTAGAATTATTTCTACAATTTTGCTCCAAAATAAACATTCACTTTGTCAAAAAGTTACTGAAAAGTAGAATTTTTGGGAAAATGATTTTGGCAGTAAAAATCTACAAATGTGATTACTTTTAAACCAAAATGTTTATATCAATTTATTGATAAGAATTATATGTACAGCTTTAGTCCAAAATGAAGGTGCACATTGCCAAAAAATTATATTAAAACATGAATTTTTGAGGAAAGTGATTTTTGAGGAAAAATATGATATATCCCATGAATCTAAAATAATAACATAAATATTCGACATCCTGTTATCATCTCATGATAACTATGTAAGGCGCTGTCCAAAAAACTTTGCTTGAATCTTCTGTGATTATAAAGTTTTACACTATTCTAACACCCACAAACATTCCTGAGTGCTTGCACATGCATTTGGCTGCATTTTACCATCAATTAGTCCTTGAGTCCAACCCAAATAAATCACAGGCCTCAGCTGTTTTTCTTCTTAAAGTAAAACAAATTTGACAAGGTTTTCTGCTATTAGCCTAATGTGTCAATATTTATTTTAGGTTCATAAACTAGCAACTCACATTATTTTACCAACATGCTATTACTGCATGGCAGAATTCTCAAAAATCATTTAGATTTTTGCATGTAAAATGATTCAATAAAACTTTTTTGAACTTGAAAGTTGTATTTTAGAGTTGATGTGAAGAAACAACATTTTCTGGTGTTTTGATTCAAAAAATTATGCTTACAAGTGACCAGTTAAACAAAAAATTAATGAAGAAAATTTAGCTATTTACATAACCTTTTTGAACTTGACAGTTTTATTTTAGATTTGTCGTATAGAAACAATACTTCCTGCTGTTTTGCTTCTAAAATTTACTTCAAAGTGATCAGCTAAACTGAAAAAATGGAAAAAATAACACTTCCTGATGCTTGCCACAGTTTTCAAGTGAAGTTGAAGTGTGAGTCCAAGTTTGGATGTTCAGGACATTTTTTAGTGATTGCAGCCCACCATGGGTGATCGTAACATGATAGTTACCAAAACATTGGCACACTTCTATAATCACCCCTACCAATTAGTGCTAGCGGTGAACAAGTCAAAGGTCTTTTATTTACATCAAATGACCATAACATTTCATTAAGTTAGACTGTACCTTGGGGACCTACTTCCCTGAAACTCAAAGTTGTTACAGCGTAAACTCCCCCAAACTTTGATATACAAAAGCTTATCCTGAAGAAATTTCACCATTATGTTTGTACAGAAATTTCACCATTATGTTTGTACAGAAATTTCACCAGTTTGTATAGAAATTTCACCATTATGTTTGTATAGAAATTTCACCATTATGTTTGTACAGAAATTTCACCATTATGTTTGTACAGAAATTTCACCAGTTTGTATAGAAATTTCACCATTATGTTTGTATAGAAATTTCACCATTATGTTTGTACAGAAATTTCACCATTATGTTTGTACAGAAATTTCACCAGTTTGTACAGAAATTTCACCACTATGTTTGTACAGAAATTTACAATCTGAGATTAAGTATTCAGCAGCCATATTGGATTCTAAAATGACTTAATTTTCAAATAATTGTGACAAAATTTGTATGTGACCCCTGATTTCTTTCTTTACTTGAACAAGACAAAGCAAATACTATATTTACAACTTTAAATAAAGCTAGCAAAATATATTTAGAACAACACTTCTTGTTCATTTTAAGCTACATATTCCCATACAATCAATCTATGTATGCTGTGATACATTTGTGGAAAACTAAAAAAAATATGCAAATGATCATAATTATCTATAAATAGAACAGTTATTAAAAACATATTGAAAGTAATCCCATCAAATTTATTAAGGCTACGATGACCACTAAGTGAATATTAATATTACGGTGGTTAATTTCATGAATTTTTATTGGGAACACGAATTCTTGACACTTTGAAAAGATTAGGAGTCAAATATGTCGAGTTCCTCAGAGATGGATTTCAAACCACTCTGTACATTCTTACTGTTGTTTCAGAAATACAAGTACACTATGTTTGATTACAAATATTTGACTGCTAAAATTTCAATATAAATATCTCCACAGTGCTCATGATTTTCTTCAAGTTGTTGTCACAGATGTTAGGTTCAATGTTACAAGGTGATACATGTAGTGGCAGATGTGTACACTTGTTGAAATGTTGAACATCCTGACTACTGGATGTTTCTGAAGACAACAAGTTCAGACTTCAATTTTTGAATTTTTTTCTATGTTTTGATCATTTTTGAGCCAAAATTTTGACATGAATTCCAAAATAAGTATTATTTCTATGATTCCTGACTAAAATAAATTTGAGGTTTGACAGAAAGTTACAGAAAAACTAGAATTTTTGATAAATAATTTTGGCAGGAAAATAACACAATTCTGTAATGACTTCACAAATAAGTATCATGTCTGTGTTTTCAGTACAAAATAAAGTTTAGATGTCCTAAAGATTTACAGAAAAACAACTTTTTGTCCACTAATTTTGGCGGGAAAAGTAACACAATTTTATCATCAATTCACAAATAAGTATTATGTCAATGATTTGTAACTTAGATAAAAGTAAAAGTCTGTCAAAAAGTTACTGAAGTACAAGTATGTTGTTGTTTTGTTTTTTTAAGGGGGGGGGGGGATGTTCAGTACAACAAAGGTTAATGCAAGTTGACAGAAGCAAGGAGGTGGTCTATAGATCAAATCAAAATGCATGTTCTATTGACATCTAATAAATCACCACATACTATAAAAAAATGCAAATTTATAATTTACAGGGCTGACTTTGGCTATAAATATGAAACACATGAAAATATTCAAAAAGCAATTCACCCAGTAGCAAACTAATGTGTTTATTTTGATGAAATAGTAGAATGCATACAGATGGGAATAAAAGTGTCAACGTTTGACATCTTGTACGATGTACGACAGCTGTGAACAAATACCATCATTTTGACATCAGAAATAGAAAAAAAATTAACTGACATCTAAAATTCGATTACAATAAACTTCAATCATATTGTTAAAAGTGAATAATAACATAAAGGATAGTTACCTACAATAGGTTCCAGATACTGGTAGTGTTGTAACATGTTTAAGATGTAACGTAACGGTAGTCCATATGTAATATGATTCAACAGGACTCCAACTCACGAGACTGAACCCAATGATCAACCGTGAATGACACTACAAATGCTTACATCCCAGGCCGTCTCATTGGTAAAATGAGCTACGCTTGGGGTCACAGACATTACTATCTCCACATATTAGATTGCATTTAAATGATTCCAATTAGTGGGGTGGTTTTATCTGATGATGTGGTCTGAGTCAGTTGGATGATCACAGCTTTAGCAAGTGTTATCTCTAGGAGGACTCCTGCATTACAGTCGATAAACTACAGCTGAGTTAGGGATTCTTACACAGCAGATGCAATTGCATTAAGCTGAAGGCTACACTATAGGGAATTTACATTTAACTTTTTGTTTTGGTAGTCTGCATTTTGTCTTATATATATAAGTTTTTGACATACCAAACATCACTTCAGTCTGACAATTTTCACAATCTAATAGGAACTCCAATCATGCTGTCAACGTTAATATTCTGGGAGGTCATATTTTATACTGACTTAGGTAATATTTGCAATTTGAACACACATGTGGTATAATTCAATTGTTATGCAACAGGGCAAACTAAAGTTGGTATCTAACTTCCACATGTGTTTTCCTTTCAAAACTTTTCACTGAATAATATTTCCAGATTTCCCTTTCTCTGCTACCAAAGTTTGAAATGTGTAGAATTTCCAGAATTCATGTTTCTAAACTTTTAGATGGCATAAAAAATACAAATTCCTCCCCCCCCATCATCACAGTTCTTCTAAAATGTTCGATGGTACAAAATTTCTAAACTTCCCCTCTCTCTTTCTAGCCGAATTAAAACCTCTTACATGGTATAAAACATACAACCCCCTCCCTCCACCTCTCATCAAAGTTCTTGTGAAGTTTTTGATGGTACAAAATTTCCACATTTCACCCTCTCTCTTTCTAGCTTAAGTTTTTCTGAACTTTTTAGAACGTTTACAAACTTCCCCCTCTTTCCAATATTTATAAACTTTCCGGTCTGTATTAAGGAAAGTATGAGTGACTTGGAAAAATGAAATTTATGAGGATCGGGTATGCTTCATGAAATTGCCGTAAAATTAGTATTCCTACAAATAATTCATAAATTGATTTCAGCGGCACAAAAGAAGAGATGTCAGTTGTGGTTTATGCTTTTACAGTATCTAGAATGGTGGACTCCTGTGAAAGTTATGGCTACTTGAAATTACGCCAAACACAACTTTTGCAGAAGTGGATACGTATGGTGTATTGACTGGAGTTCCATAACTATGTTTTATTGTAGTAACTAATGGATATACAATGTCATGTCTGGTTGTGGAGAATTTTTCTTTTCGAAAAAGTGTGTCTAGGTACAATAATTTAAAGGTTTGTCCTTACCGAAGGCATTCAGTTTAAATTTAGTTTATATTTATCCACTTGCCTAACTAACGTTTGCATCATTGCAACATATACAACCATTTCGTTGTTGCTATGGGTGCGGTCTTGTTGCTAGGCAAACACAGGATCATTTCTTCAAAGTTTATCCAGATAACTACCCATGCAGGTTTTTATCTTTCCAATACACACCATTTTATTGTTGCTATGGCTGTTGTCTTGTTGCTAGGCATATTTACATACATTTTGAATGTTTACTCACTTGACTACCAACCTGTTTTTATTTTTCCAATACACACCATTTCATTGTTGCTATGGGTATTATCTTGTTGCTAGGCATATTTACATACATTTGGAATGTTTACTCACTTGACTATCAATCTCTGTTTTTATCTTTGCAATATACATCATCAGTTGTGTTAACCTGCCAAAGTACTCAAACCCGAAGCTGTGAACCGGGATTCCCACTGTAAATTTCTAATTATTTTTTTGGCAACAAATAGAGATAGGTTACTCCAAGATATTTATCAGTACTTGGATAAGGGAATCACAACTAACTTAAGGGGCCTTTGTGTACAGTAATTTCCAGCTGAACTCTGCTGTAAAATATCCTTGTAATTAAGTATGTGAAATAACAAAGAAATGAAAGTAGAGTTTATTTCTATAGAATATGCCGGTATACATAGAATGACCCTAAAAAAAACTATAAATTGTAAAGAAACTTTTTTTTTTGAAATATTTTGAGTTATTGTTCAAAAGGCCATACAACACTGTAAGTCATCCATGTTTTAATCAACTTGGCAGAAAAACTATTTTCAATATAATAATTATAAAATTATGTTAAATACCCATTCTGACAAAATTTGTTCCAATTAAACTTATTTAATAATAGTTTACAACTTTTGATACATATCAATTTTATTTCAGACATGAATTATAGAATTTATCATTAAGTATTCATAACAATCATAATTTTGGCCAACAGTGACAGAAATCTTTTCCCGCCAAAATTCGGAAAAAAATTCTTGTCTGTAATTTATTGACACATATCACCTTTATTTTAGAATGATATCCTACAAATAATCCATAAAGGAAATTACTTTTCAAAATTATGCTGAATCAGTTACGTGATCCTTCAGAATTAATTAGAATCAAAGTTTTGACAGACACAGCAAGAATTTTTGCCCACCAAACTTTTTCATTTAAAATTCTTGTTTTTCTGCAATTTGTTGACATATCTAAACTTTATTTTGGATCAAAACAGTACTTATGATTCTTAAATATGAATTAATGTGAAAAAATTGGAATAAAAATGGTTGAGTTTTATCAAAATATTCGCAAACCAAGTCACCGTGTTCGTTCTACATATCATGGTGTCTGCCATGGAAGGGGTTATGCACTATATAATCTAACATCCAAAATCTAAAAATAAATCCTTAGTATCTATTTATTTTGAAATTGTCCACACTCTTTGCATACTACACAAGTTTTTGTCATTTTTGTGTAGCAGAAAAAGATCAAGCATTCAAAAATTGAACACTGAAATGGGATTATTCAAATATTTTTAGTGAGATGTCTTGACACTTCATGGCTTCCAGATTTCAGTATCAGAGTTTGAGCCGACTTGGCTGACATGTGACAGCGCCCTCTATATAACACAATGAATAATCTATTTCAAAACTCCCAGGGTCTGTGACTGGTACATTACTACCAAACTGCAGAGACTTATGATTTTCAGTTTATTGGCAGTGCAATGTTTTCTATGTCTCACACAGGTTTTTTTGTTCTGAATAACATAAAGCAAAATATAGAATACTGATAGTGCACATATGATATATTTTATCTGACTGTGAACACAAATCAACATGACTGTCAGATGAAACAAGGATGACTCAAACACAAAACTGTTTATTTGTGTTCACATTTTATCTTCATGTGTGAATGTCTAGTTCAGGTTTTCCATTGTTTTCCAAATGGTCTCTGTGTTGTTTATTTCTTCCTATCAGATGTACATCCATTACAGATTGGAAGAATAGTTTTATATTGTCTTTTTAAGTTGATGTCAGTTTCCACATCCACTATTTCTGGCAAGACTTCACAATTTTCATCATTTCATTATTTTTTTCTTGAATATGTAAAAAGAAGTTAAGGGTCGGCAGTGAAAAACTATGTGGGGTCAGGTAACTGGAACTAAACAATTATTTTCTCTAGTTTGGTACTTAATTTTTACTAATGACTTTAAAAAATAAATTTTTATTTCAATAAATTGCTATAACTTATGGTGTATATATAATTGCCAACTATTAAAACAAACCTTATTGCCATCTGAAAAATTACAATAAACAATAGCCAGTCTTGTAATGTTTACACATGAGCATCAAGCTAGTGTACACAGTGCCATCCAATAACTAGTGGACTGGTAATTCTGCTAATTTTAGAATAATTTGATCGTTATATATTTCTTAATAGCAATAGTATTAATAATTGTTTATTAAAAGGATAGGCCACCTGCCTTAATGAATAAAGACAAAATCAAATAGTGAGGAGAAATGTATTAATTGGGAGGGGGGAGAGAGAAATCTTGTCTCTTGACACCTGGACAATTTATACTTCACTTGGTCGAAGACTGCCACTAGCCAATACAACAACTATTAATCTAATATTGCACTAAGGAGAAACACACATGACATACAGTTTTCATTTAATTCTTCTTACCACCATATCGTGCATGTGGGAAATATCCAGAGCTAAGTTCACTTTCAGACTCCCTAGCTGGACTACCATTCTTTCCTGACCATCTCTCATTGTCAGTTTCCGTGTCAGTTGCCGGAGCCGGAGGGAAACTAGGCAGGATGGACTGGTACTTGACTGGAGGGATTTTCCCTGTGCGAAGGAATTGTCTTACTCTTTGGATAGCTTTCTGTGCAGAGAAACATGAACAGATGATCAAAAATTATTAACTTTCCCAAACAAGTATTTGTTGAATGACAGTATTGATAATATTAATTTAAGTGTATCTGTACATGCTGTATCCAACCACATATGAAATGCACAAAAGGTCCCTTAAATGTCCAGACATTACCAAATCTTTGTAGTCAGTTTCTTGTAGTTTGTCAACACTACAATTTAAAGATGAAGATTTCACTGTTATTTCTCACACACATGTACAACACTGTCAGATTCTAAATCAAGAGAAACATATGTTTTTGAACAGTTTATGTTTTATCTTGACTTGGCTGGGTGGGTGGTGTTTAAATTTGCATCATCCATCATTTTTCATATACAACACTGTCAGATCCTAAATTAAGGGAATAAACTTTGCGGTTAAAGTTTTATCGTGAATTGACTGTGTGCGTAGTTCTACACCATCCTGCTATAATCGAATATGTAAAGAACATGAAGAAACTGAACATGAAATTAATTATGTGAAGTCATGATGGATGAATAGTTAAGAATGGCTGATGTGGAATCTCCAAATTGTTGGTTTGAACCTTGCTTGCTCCTGATTATTTGTCTGTTTGTTTGTGAATGAGTATTTATTTGTTTGTTTGTTTGTTTGTTTGTGAATGGGTATTTGTTTGTTTGTGAATGGCTATTTGTTTGTTTGTTTGTTTGATTGTGAGTGGTTATTGAAGATTTTTGAACCGCGTCAACATAGCTGTATAAAGAGAGACCTGTAGGATATAAGTTAACTGAGATTGCAACTCCCCATGGAGTGTAGGAAGATATATAGGGCTGCTGTGTTGATATGGGTCTGTGCCAGGGGTAATAATTGTACAGTACTATAATTATGATATTAACTACAGAAGACATTTTATAAATGTATACCTAATATTTATCTCAATATTATTTTCATTTTTATTATTCAGAAACAACTTTTGAAGCATCTCTTTCAAAGATAACTGTAAAAAACGTTGTGTTGTTCAGCCCTATCTGGCTTCTAAAATGAGTGCTGGCTGATAACGTGGCATGGATCTTACAGACTATATTAATTAAAACTTAAAATAATTTCAAAAGTAAAATAGTGCTAATTCCCTCAATTCGTTGCATCAGTGGAATATTAATGCTCTGGGTTGTGCGAATAGTATAAATATATTTTATGTATCTTATGTATTGAGAAAAAGAAGACAAAACTGAATTCACAAGTAAATCTAAAGTGACATATATACGCCAAACTCCTATGTATCAATGCTGTCTATCACTGCCTTCAATTGCGACCACTTTTGCCCTATCAAAGAGTTTACATCACATGTTTGCTACTTTTTAAAAATACACATTTACCATAAAACATCCATGGTGTTAATAATAATTAGTTTATTGATAAAATAGACTGGCTTAATTCTGAAATATATCCTGTTAAATTATGATTATGTAAAATTCCACCAAAAGTTAGTGCAGTGTATGTATACAAATTTAGTGGTTGTATGTCAACCAGCGACCAGTGTTCCTGTACATACCTTTCCCAAAATATTTTCCTTTGGATAGAAATTTTGCCGAACAGAAATTAAGTTATTCATAATTTGTATCATTTAGGAACAAATCTGCCCTTCAATACGATGTTTATCATTAGTATTTGAATGCCACGGTCTAACAATGAAATCCAATATGGCCGGACCCCTACTGAATGCAGTGTTGCTGTGGAAAGTTGGACCAGAAACAGTGGAGGGAGACTTTTTTACGACAATTCTGTATATGAGTGTGATGTATACACCCGACAGTACAGCTAAGGGGAGGGGTACTCATCTAGGAAAATGGGGGGGGGGGGGGGTTACACAGGGAGGTATTTTGGACATCTTGGAGGGTAGGCAAGGGGTAACCAGTAACCAGTATTTTCATAACATGTAATTCCTCTTTTCATTTTTCATATATAGTAAAACTTCAAAACAAAAAATTACGAAACCATACTTTGATGTATCTGTCACTATGAAATCACCAATTCTACTTTCTAATCAATTCAAGTCAATTGTAATTTGCTAAACAAATGTTTATCATATGACAGGCAAATGAAATTTTTTTTTTATGTCATGGCAAGATTTCTATTATAAGGCCCCCTAAGTCATGGCAAACTTTCTATGATAAACCCCTATGTCATGGCAAGGTCCCCCTAAGTTATGGCAAAGTTCTATAAGACCACACTCACAAAAAAAGTTATGCTAACGTTACTATAAGATCCCCCCCCCCTCACAGATATGGAAGGTGTTTTATCATAAGACCCCCCCCCCACCTGACACATTTTAATATTCATATTTCATGTAGCAAGAAGTAGAAGGACTATAATCCATGCATTTAATCACTGATGTTGTTTCCACGTACTGGTAACAATGTTAACACTATAAAACTTTATGGAAGTTAATTTTACATCAGGGAAATAATTCTCCCTTTAATATTGCAAGATATTACATATTGACATTAACAGAAACTAAATATGACCTATCAGATTTTATTAACGTTTATATTAATTTTTAATGATAACTATAGAATTCATAATTCATAAAACTGTACATCAATAAAAATGACAAAGTCTGTAACTGAGGCCCCTTTTTGGATTAGATTTACTCTACAGCTGAAAAAATGGTTAAAAAATAGTGTCATATTTAATATATAAATTTCATATCAACTCTAATATTACATGTACTAAAGTTTTTTTTTGTACATTGTATTATGATCAGTCAAATTTGATTGAGGAATATGAAAAATGTTACAAAAAATATTGGAAGGCCCACTTCGGCTTAGGATTAAAATTTAGGTGAAAAAAAAGTTGTCTGACAGAACTATAGAAAAGGTTTATCTAGAACTAACGAATGATTTCATGTAATCCTGTAAAGATAATGCTAATGCGATGACCAGGGATTGAAACATGGCCCTTTAAGAAAAATCGTTTGTATTTATTTTGGTGTAAACATGTTAGCTACTATATATGTCCTTAAAGTGCAAGACTTTGTGATTGTGAACGGCGCATTTGGCCGAAATCTGAAATCCATAATATTCAATCGCTATGGTTACAAAATTCTTAGCATAAGAATACGAATTTACATCTAAGATTAAATCTTTCACAAACCAATCTTTATCCTACCAGGTCCCCATTTATACAGCTGGCTTGATAAAGTGAAACTATTACAAACATAACAGTGAAAAAAAAATTGTGGGGGGAAAACTCCTTGGTATCATTTACGTCAGTGTATCTTAGTGATTTGTAATTTGGTTGGACATTATGTATGTAGATGTTTGTGTGTGCTCATCTCAATTTTCTTTAATTTCTTTGATTTTATTTTTTTGATATTTCTTGTGTTTTGTTCACAACTGAACACGATCCAGACACAGGATTGTAGAACGTTGGTTTCATACACTTCTGAAAAATGGAATGAAAATAAGAACCTGGAATGAAATAAAAGTAAACATATTAGCATATAATTTGCATATAAATCAATATTAGCATATCATTTATATATATGTATACTGGTGCCACCTGGAAAGATAAATGATGGGAATGAAAGTAGAGTGTCATGGATCAAAGGTCACTGAGATGGCATCATCACTTTTAAAAAAAATTATTGTCATACGTGCAAGAGTATTGCAGTGGGTGGAAAAGAAAAAGAAAAAAAGATATTCACATATTTGAAAACTTGGGCTGACCATGACAAATTTGCATATATACCATCACCATGGCGATATTCATGAATATGGGATTGATAATTTACTCACAGTAACCAGTAAAAGGCTAAGTAACTAATAATTATCTTTATCGGTCCAAATAAATTTGTTGAATGGTGCCACTAAACAGTGAGCATCTCCTTGTGTTAACTGTGAAATGTGCCTCAGAAATCAACTATTTACTGTTACTTTGTTTTACAAAACTCCAACTTATTCTCAGTTAAAGCAGGTGGAAACTAAAAAACCTAACTATTAAGACATCTAACCATGACAAGACACAACAACCTAGATTTAGCAATCACATCATTCTACTAGTATTACTTTCAGTGTCTATAATTTCACCATCAACTTTCTGCTCTATTTCACTACTTTTTGACATTTTAAGATATTCTTGTTTTTCACCTAATAACACTTTTTTAAAAAGATAGATTATTACTGGTTTTTGATATCATATCATATTTCCAAGACTACAGTCAGCTGTATGTGGGGTGTAATGTGGTTGCTAGGCGACTGAATGACCAATCAGATGTTGTCCTTACTGTGTTACTATATGGGGTCAGCACTATCTGAGATACAATATGGTTGCTAGGCAACTGAATAACCAATCAGATGTTATCCTGTCTGTATTATCATATGGAGTCAGCACTATGTGAGGTACAATGTGGTTGCTAGGCAACTGTATGGCCAATCAGATGTTGTCCTGTTTATGTCAAAGGTCATTATTCCATAAGTGATCCTTACAGTGATTCTGCATAATCATGGACGATCACATGATATCATTTGATATACAAATTGGTAAACATTACCTTTTTTTACCTGATTGTGTATTTTGTCGCCTGTTGTTTAGACAGTCCAGCTTCATATTCATTTTAAATATTTACTAATTGTATACGACATCAAATTGATGAGGACAAACTAATTAGGATATTTTCTACTTTCTAAAATTTCTAAATTTTCTAAATCTTTCAAAAATTATACTTATATCTTTTTGTTTGTTTCATAACTTTTGATTTTTGTGAAAAAAAACGAAGTATAACTAGAACAAACAAACAAACATCTTGTGCTTGAATCCATGCTTTGATTGGCAGACATGTGTTCCTCTGAGTGGTGTGTTTGTGTGTGTGTATTCCTGTGAGTAACTCCAGTTTTCCTGTCTTATGAGAAAGTATGGAGGAATTTCCTACTGTCACCACCAGAGGACAGGTGTTCGTCATAACCCTACATCCATATGACTCTCTACACATACAGAACACATGGTACGGAGGTGAAAAACACAAAATATGTATTTACATATTTCATGTTGACATTACACCTGTTAGTTCATAACTATGTTTAAAGGAGAATGGCACTCCAGGAGACAAAGGTATTTTTATACATTTTGTGTTCTGGAGAGTCATTTCATGATTTCACATCACATAATTTCCGCTCAGTTGCCAAGCAACACCAATTGAAACTCTCTTTCACCACTATTGTTCTTGCAGTGGAACACCATTGCATCATGGGTCTTAGCAAACATGATGAATATTCATTAGATGCACAATGAATATTTGTAACTATTTATCTGATGGAAAGAAGCTCTTCTCTTTCTTTTATGTTGTTTTTGGGGGAAGGAGGGGTAAGTTTTGCTTTATATTTTTACAACTTTCTATTCTAGCTTTGAACTTTTGATAAATTTAATCCATATGCAACGACTCTAATCATGAGACAGTCATTTTGTCTTGTGGCTGTGAAACTAATTTTGGCATTTTCTAGCAGCTGTTTACATTAATTGGGATTTTTTGCAACTTTGTATGTTTTAAAATTTATTTTCATGCAACTTTTCCTTTTTGACTTTTTGCAACTTTTTACACCCCATCAAATTTAATATTTTACAACTTTACACCCTGTCAAATTTGATTTCTGCAACTTTTTCCATCTCATTAACTTGATTTTTTTGCAAATTTTTACACCCCTTTCAATTTGAATTTTTTTGCAACTGTAACACACCGACTTGTATTTTCACACAATGATGTGATCATACCAAGAATGAGGCATTGTGGGATAGCAACTACATCATCAGTTGACAATTAACATGTGAACTATTTGACAAACTTTAATAGATTACGTTAATTACTGTGAATATATTTATTTTGGCACAAACACTTTCTAGTGGAAATATAACTTTCACAGTTTGGATCAATTTTACTTTGGCTGATAAAAATTGTTTGACTATACAAAAGTTATTTAGCAGTATCACCATAGTAAGTTAAGGTACTGATTCCAAGTAACTAAATCAACCTTTATTATATATAGTTATAAAGCAAGGATGTTAAAAATAGCAGGTAAAATTAGAAAAAGTAGGAAGAAATATTTATGAGGGAGACCTACTAATCTGTCAAACAATCAAAATACAGTAGTTGAAACAAAGAATTTTTGTATACTAAGTCCTAAAAAAGTATGTACCGGTAGCTTTAAAGAAATTGCTGAGTGGTTGGTTGTTTTTGCTGTCTACTGGCCTTTAGCTATATCCCTGGAAAGTGATTATATTTCTAGGTTGATTTATTTTGGTTCAAATATTTTTGCTTCTCAGTAAGCTAAAACAAGTTCAGAGTCAGTATATATACTTGCACAGTATGTACAACATATTACAATCCAGGAAGGAGGGGGGGGGGGTATAAATATCTAAGAAGCGGCCACTTCTATCTTGCACAAAAGTGGATTGGTCCTACTGAGTAAAGAATTAAGACTATACCAAATGCTGAAATATATAGGGTGGAATGTCGGCATACGTCAATAAACTATACAGCTCTGAAAACTTTAATTTTAATTTTAATTTCAAGAAGTTATCACAGTATTGTACATCATTATACTAATTAATTTTTACAGAATTTATTTGAAATGAATTTAGTTACACCCTAATATTGAACTTTGCATAGAAAGAAGATTACTTGAAAAGGGTATTTTTTGTGGAGGTGGGGGGGGGGGGGTGGGGGGAGGGCAAGTTTGAACATTAAGACAAACTCTTTTGCTTTATTTGATGAAAGTAAATTAAATAACTGTTTTTTTTTCTACAAATATATAACAGAATTTCCTGACAGTTTCCAATAAAACAGGTTTGCATTAGGAGGTCTTAACCCTATTTATGAACAGCACCTAATCCTACAGTTTCTAGAAATTATTTTTGAGAGGGAGTAAGAATTTCCATATTGAAACAAACTATTCTGCTCTACAAAAATATAAGATGAAAGGAGATTGGTGACTAACTGCCCTCTCTACAAGTGACCATGCACTCATGGTACAAGATACGAATTAGGTTCAACTTAGGGGGTCTGTAAACCCCTCATACAAATTAGGTTCAACTTAGGGGGCCGTAAACCCCTCATACAAATTAGGTTCAACTTAGGGGGTCTAACTATGTTTGAATCCTTCACCGAATCCTAACCCTAACTACACTATAAAGAATCTCAATGTGGAGTCAGTCCACTGGTTTACATTTTTGTTGGATTTTTGTTGATGTACTTGGTACAGATATGTTTACATTTTACTCTGACACAGGGTGCTTTACTGGTTCCAGTGTTTAATTTACACTGCTGTATAAATTCATTTATTTTATCACCTCTGTGTTTACTCAACAGTAAATACTGTATCAACTAATGGATCATCAGAGACCCCAACCAGTTAGTCTGGGAATGCTTACATTGACCTCTGACCCAACATTAACCTCTGACCCCCACATTTACCAATAACCACTCAGTCTGAGCATACTTATGTTGACCTTTGCCCTAATGTTAACCAACAGCGTGTGGAAGATGTCAAAACTTTGGCTGTGTCTCACACATGGGCATGTGGTTAGCATATGGTCAGTCACGCTTTTTGTACCTGATCTAATACAAGTAACAAGTACTTTAGAGTGAAAAGATACAGATAGAAATTGAAAACATCGACCTCCCACACAAAATATTTTCATCGATTTTTGTCATACTCTGAAAAATGTCATTCATTAATAATTTTGAACCTAAAACTAGAACAAAATTTGCAAAAAAGTTTTCAAAAATGTGAATTTTTGATACAGTATATGCAAAGTAAAATCTTCTAGTATTACATCTTTCCTGTATTGGGCGGTCACTGGGGTCAATTCCTGTAGCATTCCCGTCGTACTTTGCCTTAATATATGGATAGAGTGTCTAATAATACTAACAGCAATGTCCGGAATACTTTCAACCATTCCTGGATTTGTAATTAATTGGTCAACTTTAAGCTTACTACATTTTTAGATAAACATTCTTGTCTTCGTAAATTTTTCTCTTTAACTCATTAAAATCAAGTTCTGGCAGCTGGTTTATCTAGGATATTTATATTCCTTTTCATTTCTACAGCGAGGCAAGACACTGTCCTAAAAATTTGGAAGTTAACTTTTTTGAATGCTAAGTTTTTTTTACCAAATTGGCATAAAGTATACTAACTCAACTACGTGGGAATTATACATACTTTGGGACTCAAACAGTTTCAAATGTGAAATTTTCTGGGGGGTTTTTCAAGAAAAGATTGTGAACAATTCAATTTTGTAATTTGGAACTTTGTCATATTACTTGATAAAGTAGTTTTGAATGAACATACATAAACAATAATTTGATTGATAATTTGTATAGAATTCACTAACTTTTTCGCAATATTCTTTACTTTACAAAATTGTAGAAGTTGAGAAATGACAATTTTAGTTTATGTCTCTTTACAGAATTCATTCAAGTTACTGAAATGATGTAATCCATTAGTTATCTTGTCTGTATGCATCAGAACCTATCTTGACATCATTTGAACTTTTACAAAGTACAGAGCAGTGGGAGTGCAGTCATCTTGGGTAATTGCCTCTCCTGGTTGGACAGGACTGGCTGCTCCACATTAAGTTTTAATTTACTTAGGCATGCACTAATAAACAAGCCATGGTATGGTATGGCTCAAAACATCTGACGTATTTCTGACTATACAGAATTCCTCTGGATTACATATAGAGGCCCACATGGGAACAACTGCTGCAAATACATTCATCATTAAGATCTGAGTGAACTTATAGAATTCCTTGTGGTTATGAACAGAGGCCCTCGGGGCAAAACACTTGAACTGGTCAATTTAGTCTTTCCTGGCATAAATTTTTTCAGGGGGATTTGTGAATTTACACAACGGATTGTGTCAAATTAAATCAAAGTGACTCAGTAATTATATAAACTGACTTAAATTGTTGATAAATGTTTGGATTTGTTTTCCCATTTTTGATTATATTCCATCATGTGCTGCATGTCTGCACTAGTTAAGTGATGAGGAGGCGATATTTGATATGGTGTCCTGGGGCCATCAATATCTTCGGTATTTCTTGTCTTACAACAGCTGTTATCTTATGTCCCATGGTGACATTTAAATTACTCATAACTTTAATAATCTGGGGTATGGCAATCATATTCTATGATTGACAGATCCAATTGGAGTTGTCAAAAACTGACATATTAAAATTGTCAAAACAGTTTTGCCAACTTATATCAGATAGCACTGGTGTTGTCAAAAGTTTCACGCAACTTTTCGTTTGCAACTTCAAACTTTCGTCACCTGCATCTGCAAGATGTTAAAAAGTGACGTATTACCGACGTCAAAAAGTTCTGCAACTGGAGTATCAAAATGTTGACACTTTTGCATTTGCAACATCATTGTACATAAAAATGGGATAACGCCGTTGAATGGTGCATGTCAAAAACATGTCTGTATGTATGTATGTTCATCACTCACACTTCTTTCACATCACTTGTCGTACAAGATTTTACAAGTTATGGCAATTTGCCAACTATTGAAATGGAGCAGTTCTAAACTCTTTTATGGGATGGTTTCACGTAAATTTTTAAAAAGCAATGGAGGCCATAGAAGGTTGTGTTTCTACACTCAAACATTTCTAGTGAAGGTTTTCATGTTTTTTTTTTGGTCAAAATCAATCAAATCTCATCTAAAATTTGAGATAAATAAATAATTTATCATTCTACTCCAAAAAAGTCACTAAAAAATTGTTCTATTGAAAATTTTTTGTCGTTCTTTTTTAGTATATTGAAATTTTCTATAACTTTGAGTCATATCTAACTAAAGTTATCATTTTTGGGAATAGATTTGTCAGGATTGAATTATATTGATAAATATAACACATTTGGACATCATGAAAATATGTCTATTTTCTGCAAAATTTAGATCTTCCTTCAAACGTGTCTTTCTTCAAATTTTGAGTTCTATACGACATTTTACAACTTTTTTTCAGAAAAAAAGTTCTGCATAATTATGAAAATCTTCCTTTTTTAGTGTCTTTCATCGCATTTTGAGTTCGCTACGATATTTTGCAATTGTTTTATTTTGGAGGGAAAAAATATGATATCCACTCATACATACTTCAAGAACACACTGTGGAATACTTTACTTATTGTCAAATTTGAATAAATACTGTCACCAAATGCTGTCTTTCAAGGAAAAAAGCCAGAAATAATTTAATAGTAAGTAAACTACTACCATAATAACAATAAGATAATATTTACTGTTGAAAAAAATTTGGGCAGAAATAAAATATTCCACAAAATTCTGTCAGGTGTCGATAAACTTTGAACATTTACAAGACAAATAGTGTGGTTTTATTACATCACTTAAACAGGATTATCAAGTAACAAAATTTAAATAAAACTGACAGAGACAAAATAAAAAAAACTTGTGAAATTTTTTGGCATTTTTTTTTTCAATGCAGTGCTGTGCATATATAGCAGAGTTCAGTCCGTGGAGTTACTCCAGCCTTAGGAAGAACGGATCCAGTTTTGTCCAGTTTGAAATTATGGGATGTATGCCATCACAAGATACAGATGTACTTGTATTTGATTCTGAAAAGAATATGAATCTGAAATTGATGTTAGTCTCAAATCAGTTTGAGATTCATATTCGTAACTGTGGTATTTGAATCTGAATCTGAAATTGATAAGTTATCATTTTCAGATTTACATTCAAATTAGTATCTGTACACTGAAGGATTAGCATGCATTTTGTACAATGTCTCTAGTCTACCATCAACTCTTAATTAATCTAACGTTTTTTTTTTCCACAAAAAAAATATCTGCTCGAGTGTATGAATAGCAGTTCACAATACATACAGGCACACATAAACTCTCTTAATTTAAAACTCAGCAATAAACTCATTTTAAGCAATTCAAAAAATCTTGTCTATTCCTACACACTCACATCAAGTAAAGATCAAGGGAATTCAATACAATAAGACCTAGAAATGTGAGAAGCACCGTCTAAAACGGTTTTCTCTCATCTACGAAAAGTCTATTTCACATTTAAAAATAAGTCTACAGATAGTTGATAGAGCACTCAAACTGGTTGTTGAGTCTGAGGCCGATCGCGATCGAGAGCTCCCAAATACAGGTACATACAGTGAGAGTGGGGGAATATTGCTCTCTGGTGACCCCCCAGGATAGAAAAAAAAGCACAAGCCCAATCAGAGAGAGAGAGAGAAAAGAGAAAGTATTGTATACAGCACGCGAATGATATTCCCAGATCACAGCGATAGTTTTCCCATACGTGTTAAGGCTCTCACGGCATTAAAAGCTTTCTGTAAAATGAAAGGGCAGAAAATAGTGTCAGTATTCGATCATATTACATAACACAAAATAACCAGTACTTCACTGCAAGACAAAAAGGGTTACAACATATGGAATTTCAAATTTCTATTACAAATACTTACACTGTGGATATTGAAAGTACGACTTGCAACAGAATACTTGTAACAGTAATAATGGTTGTTAGAAAGCAAGAGGTACAATACACCTGTATAGTTATTGAGTTTGACCAGTAAACAAGTCCATGTCTGTCTTCAGTAAAAATGCTTCATTTCCAACGTTTCAGCCACCTTTATTTACAAAATGTATTGACGATACACAGTTCAACCATAAGATTTTAGAAATAATATCAGCTATTAGTACACTTGCAGTACTTCAGTTGTATACATACACAACACACTTACAGGGTTTCGGTTTGTACATGATGGGGGATTTGTAGGGCTTCATCATCACTAGAGTGTGTGTGTGTGTGTTGGGGGGGGGGGGGGTTGCACTTGTAGGGTTTCCATTCAATAAACCTGCCTACATATTTCCCCCTCCAAATACAACACTATGGCACTGTTTCCTTGTAAACCAAGTCAGGGCCAAAACAAGTATTCTGTTAGGAAACTTTGCTGGTGTTAATCAGATGACCTTCAGATACATGATTCATGTATCAAAACACATCATTATCAATCTGTAAAAGAGGGTTTCATTATAAACACAAACTTATACATCATACAATATGTATTCACTGTGTGTTTGTTAAGAGCGGTAAGCAGGTAAAGTCTTAACAATGTTCCCCAGTCATATGAACAGAGTTTCTTGTATTTGCTCTGGGTGGTGAGTGGGTGAAATCTGGCAGAATGTCCTCATCATTTTACCGTGATTCCCAACCATTTTTTGTTAAAGCTTTTTACAGGTGGTAAGTAAAATCTACTTGAATTTCCCAGTCATTTTACCAGGGTTTACTACCAGTGTTTTTGTTTAGCATGGTAAGTAGGTAAAATCTAACTGAGTTCCCCAGTCATTTTACCATGGTTCCCCACCAGTGTTTATGTTATGGGTTGTAAGTAAGTAAATTCTACCTGAGTTTCCCAATCATTTAACCAGTACAGGGTTCCCAACCAGTATTTATTTCTTTATGGGTGGTATTTTAGTCTAGGTAAAATCTACCAAGTTCCATCATTACTTTGCTGGGATTCCCATGTACAGGAAACTATAGGAGTGTTACTCTATTTCCTTTAATGTTCTAAAACCTGAGAAAATGCTCTGTGTTTATTTAAAACAAGAAATGTGAAACATCATTTTTTCTTGCACATAACTCTCCATACAAGGCCTGCATATTTGATGACCCCTGTGTGTTAGAGGCTACGTAGTCTTAGAGTACTATGAATAATTAGAAATGACATCCATACGGCTCTAACTGCTGACATTTCCAAATACCGACCCACTGAAATGGCAAATAGCTTCCACAATTACAGTAGCAATATCTGACCTGTTATGCAGCAATACATCATCATTACTGCAGGCTAGCAGCTGGTTGGCGTTAACAAACTCTAAAATTAGATCAGCAGGAAATTCTTGCCATTGAGGTCACCTTCAACTCACTGGGGATGTTTGGGTTAGGTTTTAGTGTGTACGCTGTGACATGTTTCAGATTTCGTTATTAGCTGTGTGCATGATAGTTCACTTTTGCTGCAAGCGATAGAGTCTGTGTGTGTGGTAGTTCACTTTTGGTGCGCAAGAGTCTCTGCACATGTGTGTGTGTGTGTGTGTGTGTGTGTGTGTGTGTGTGTGTGTGTGTGTGTGTGTGTGTGTGTGTGTGTGTGTGTGTGTGTCACATTTTTGGTAGAATTTGAAGTCCATATTGTGGTAGTTCACTTTCGATGCACAGCAGAGTCTGTGTGTGTAAGTGATGGAGTGTATCTTCTGAGTGGACATTGTTGGTGGAAATGTTCTTTAGTCAAATGTACTGTGTCCTGTATAAATTTTCCAAAGAAGCAGAGGTTTATTTTTTTGGTCAAAAATGAGTTGTACAAAGTGTAATTCCACCAGCAATGATAACAATGAAATAAAAAGAGATAAAATCAAAGTAGTACAAACCTGCCACTTTCTTCTGGCCAAGAACCTTCTGATTCTGGCTTTGGAGATTTTGTGGGAGCTAGCTACATCTTTCTGTAATGGAGAACAATAATAACAACCTTTAGATGCAAAGTTGGCTTCAATGGGAGAATAACTCAAGATGTACTATAGTCACATGATTTCAGGACATTTTGGCCCAGATAGTCAAATCCCTCGGCTAGAAACTTAGTTGCTGACCTAAACCAAATATCCACTATTCACCCAATTTTTCAGCATGAAATTGAATATATTGTATGACAAAGACTATTGACACTACGTACCTTTAACCAATCGTGTTCTAGACAATCTTTAGCTTGATTTCTGTCACTGTAAGTATAAAAACAAAAAATCAGGGATTATATTCACAGACAAACTTTAAGAAATTTCTCTAAAAATGAATTTGATAACATTTTGTTACCATAGTGATATTTCTACACACTGGTTGCTAAGAAATTGTTCTGATTTGATACATTATGATTTTCATGCCAGTTACACATGATGGTACATAACAAGAAAATGACTGCCACATGATGGTACATAAAAAGATCATGGCAGCCACATAACAAGAACATGGTGGCCACATTATAGTCATATGATTCCTTCCTCTGGCAACTCATTTTCAGAGTTTAGATTATTTCAAATCTTCTAATTTAAAAGTATCGTCCCCACTATATCATAGTTTCAAGTGCACTTTACCATTGGATTCTCAAAAACACAAAGAAATAGTAAAGTTGGTCTGTAGAAACCAATTTCTTGTCTAAAATCATTTGATAAAAATTGTTGCTTTATTGTAATTTTTTGTCAAATCTTGACTTTGTTTTAGACTAAAATCATAGCCATACTACTTATTTGTGAATTCCCGCCAAAATAATTTGACAAAAATTGTGTTACTTTCCTGCCAAAATCTTTTCACAAAAAGTCTTGCTTTAGTGTCACTTATTTTGATAAATTTCATCTTTATTTTATTCTGGGTTCAGAAAACAATCCAATGTCAAATATCATTTAAATGTGATCAAATTTTCAAAATTTTTTCTGAATAAAAACTTCAAATTTACTCATTTGATTTTATATTTGTAAACTCCTAAAAAGTAAAGATATCAACAGGTGTAAAAATTTTGTATAAAGACTTTCAAAAATGTACAATTTTCTGTCATATTTCCTACCTAATAGGTAAACAAATCACCAGTTCAATGTTTTTGGTAGGAAAATAAGTAAACTTAATAAATCCTTCTTATCAGAAAAATTGATTAGTAGTTGTGTATACCTGACAAACAAATTGTCTAAGACATACATTTCTGATGAAAATTTGTTGACTATTTATATCTCTGATAAGAAACTGTTTACTAGTTATATCTCTGATAAGAAACTGTTTACTAGTTATATCTGTCTGATAAGAAACTGTTTACTAGTTATATCGCTGATAAGAAACTGTTTACTAGTTATATCTGTCTGATAAGAAACTGTTTACTAGTTATATCTGTCTGATAAGAAACTGTTTACTAGTTATATCTCTGATAAGAAACTGTTTACTAGTTATATCTCTGATAAGAAACTGTTTACTAGTTATATCTCTGATAAGAAACTGTTTACTAGTTATATCGCTGATAAGAAACTGTTTACTAGTTATATTTCTGATAAGAAACTGTTCACTAGTTATATCTGTCTGATAAGAAACTATTGCTGACCCTTCAGTAGCTCCATGCAGTAAGTTGATTGTATATATTTTATCAATTTTGATTCTTTTATATTTCATTTTTTTTTTCAAAATCTGTACCATACCACTACCATACTGGTAGTGTGTGTAGTGTATTAAATAAAAATTGAATATTTTTCTGATAATTCACAAAGTTCTTAAAAAGTCAACTGAGGCTGAAACTAGTCAAAGATTCGCGCTGTTTGAGTGATAAGCAAATTTCTTACTAATTTATCTTTCTGATAATAAAATAATTGACTTGTTAACCCTGAAAGAACTTGGTTTCTAGTAGGTCTATGCAATTACAGGTATTAAAGGGGTCATTGTCTTGATGGTAAAAGTTAACTGAGTTGTATATTTGAAGAGCTATGAAGCCCAATACTCACTGTGGATCTAGGACAAGAAGGTTTTCAATGAATTCTTTGGATGCATCTGATATCTCATCAAAAGATTCATCTTCAAAGTCCCATTCTGCCTGTGTGACATTTCCCATGGTTTCTGCATCATTGTCCCCCATAAATGGTGAAAGACCACTGAGGAGTACATAGCAGATGACACCCACACTCCACATATCTGTAGAATATGTAATCTGATCATAATTGATAACTTCAGGTGCTACAAACTCTGGTGTACCGAACAGAACTTTAAGTTCTCCTTTGGGGTCATATTTCCGAGCCAAACCAAAGTCAATGATCTTAATCTTGTTACTTTTAGGTCTTACACAGAGAATATTTTCTGGCTGTAATGTAGAGTGAGACGGAGACAGAGACAGAGACAGAGACAGAGACAGAGACAGAGACAGAGACAGAGACAGGGACAGACAGAGGCAGAGACAGAGATAGACAGAGAGAGAGACAGACAGAAAGAAAGAGACAGACAGAGAGATAAAAAGAAGAAGAAAAGAGAAAAAAAACACATCATTATTATGTTACTACTAAGTGTTTGAAAGGTTGATAGTAAAAATTTGGAAATAGACTTCCGAGTTCCCCAATTTTGATGCATATTTTCACTTTACTGCTCTGAACTAATAGGATAGCAACATGTTCTCCTAGTTTATCAATTTTGATGCATGTCCCCCTAAGTGTTTAACGATATTTCAATTTTGTCAGCCAATCAGGATATGTTTTACATTTCACATAGCCACTTTCTGCAAAGTAGGAATCTGTAACTGCTAAAGTGTAACTTCTGATTTGATTGGTCGAGACAAATAAAGATTAAAACTATAGTAGTTTCGTCAGCAAATAAAAATACATCTTGCATTTCGAACAGACACTTCCTGCGAAGTATATAGATCTGTAAGTGATAAATGTAACTTCTGATCTGATTGGTCATGATGAAAAGATTACTTGAAATAAGAGTTTTATCATCCAATAAGGATAGGTCTTAGATGTCTCACCTTCATGTCTAAATGTAGGACGTTTTTCTCATGCATGAAAACTACGCCTTCACATATTTGCCTCATAAAGAATACAACTTCTTTCTCTGTCAGCTGGAAATCTTCTGCTACAACACGTTCAAACAACTCCCCACCAGAAACACTAGAAAAGATAAAAAAAAGAATGGAAGTTTGATTTAAAGCTGCACTAGCTGCAACGGGAATGTTTTGTTTTTTTAAACAGTTTTGTTAAATATGATGAGATACTTGTAATAATATACAACCTGATTAGTATTGAATCACCTGTAGATAAATGTATTTGTGAAGCTGTACTCGTAATGGGGTATAATAATCCATCAAATTGACTTTTAGGTCCACACCAAAAATTCAGCATCGCAATGCATCATACTTTCAACCTGTTGTTGTACTACTTCTGAGTGCAATTAACCTTACTTTACATATATAATGACTAATTATTGATATTTTAACAATTTTCAGTCAATATATTGTTAGTAGTCTGATCAATAAAATAATACCCCAGTTATAGCCAGTGTAGCTTTAATCATAGTTCAAAGATTTTAATTTCAATTATTTTTTTTCGTTTTATTACTATTGTCTGGTGACATTTATAGGGATGAATCACTGTAATAAATGAGGTTTACTTTAAAAGTTTCATTTCAGTTTTGCAATATTTAGACCAAAGAATAACACTATACAACTTGACTACTTCTCTGTTTGGTTGAAATTAATCTGGGTTTAAAAATCAGTCAATTTATTTCTCCAAATGGAATGGAGAGTTGAATGTACGCTCCCAGTTTTGTTCTCTAAAACTCTTCCAACACTACGTTGCGAAACATTATCTTTAGGTAACTTTGGCTGTTAATACTTAAAATGTGATTTTTTTAGATGAAGTAATATACCTGCCAATATTATCACTTCAGGAATTTATCAGGATAGAAATTCATTTAATGATTTATTCGTCAATTCCTGGTACATTTTAAGTAGAGATCTGAGAAGATTCGTTCTCAATAAACTCTTGTTTTCAGCTTTTAGACCAATGGAGATCAATAGAAAACTGTAGTGGAAACAGTTCACTTGGATAAAATCTGATTACCTAGTATATCAGTTCAAATTGTAGTCCTGGTTAACGACTTTTTGCCGAGGGTTAAAATGATGAAAATGGGTTTCCTTGCGCATTACCATATTGTACGGTTTGTTACAGATGTACACTGTCCTAATATGGGCATTAGCTCCAGAGCATCAGATGGTGATCTACCCAACAATGTTGCAAATGCCCACATTGGAACTATATCTTATGCAAAGTTAATATGATGGGAAAGGTATGTTGATTTTTGTAATAATGGTTTCTGTTTGGTTAAAATGAACTATGGAATGTGTCTTTCTGATGAGGATTGTCGACGAAGACAAATTAAAAAACTTTGAACTGTTTGTGCATTATTAACTCCTGTAAATCTTTGGTTAAATTGCTAGAATGTAATGTCACAATCAATTAAGACTAATTAATTAATTAATTAATTAATATTCAAAATTTGGGTGATTAACTTACAATTCCAAGATAAGTACAAAATTGTCTCCTGAAGCGAATGCATCATACAGTTGCAATAGTTTGGGATGCTGTAAGATCTGCATGATTGATGTTTCATTTTCTACTTCTTCCCTGTCGTCCTTTGATACAATTTTGATAAACTTGGCTGCCAAAATTCGTTTGGTCTTCTTTTCTACACACTTATTCACAGTACCAAATTTACCCCTGTCAAGAGATAAAAAAATAGAAAACACTTGTATGGTAAGACAGAATGACAGAAATCTGGCCTAGATATTTTGACATAAAATGAAGTGGAGGAAAGAAAGCGCAACGCACGTTTCCCTGGATTGTTATCAGAGTGATCTAACCAGCTGAGCTAATACTACTCTGTAAGATACAACATGTCATGCTGGTGTTCTGCTGCCTTAGGATGAGCCATGCTGTCAATTATCAGCCTCAATAACATGATGTATCTTACAGTATAAGCTAACGCATCAACTGGTAGATTCTGTGCATTGTCCTCGTGCGTACCTCTCTTTACTTTTGGCCAAAAGAAAAAAACCCCCGAAGATTTTATAGATGAAGAATTGTTGTCATGGGAACACTTTCTGTTGTATCCATGGTTACATGCATACCACAGTAGTCTCACTGATGGTTGATTATTCCTCCACCTCTGTCAGAAAATATCCATGAATCAACCACAACACTGAAGTCCGTAAAGTCTGCAGCATAAACATCTTGGAATGTAAAACATGATGTTCTTGCACACAGTATGTTAAAACCCGTCAACTCGATTATTTTTCTTCCCATAAAATTTTCTGCTATCGGCCAACATCCGGTTAGAGGTCAGAGGTCAAAGGTAGTACTAACTTTTGTAAAATAAAGAGGTATGTAACCTTCATATTTGTGGTAAGCTGTTAGACTGGCTGAGATGTAAAGAGGTCATTTCAACTATCCAACACAGGGGCCCTTTAGTCATCAATTTATAAGCAAATGCTATAAATAACTTGACCTTTGACACCCAAACGGTGCTTCAATTTTACGAATCATTTGTCAAAATCTTTCCATCATATTCTTCTACCTTAGTGAGCCAATCAAAGCTAGGCCTTAGTACAAACTATGATACGATCCAATCGAATGTGTTGTTCCTTATGATGTATATTTTGAGCCGATGAAAGGATAACAGACCACAGCACCATCCAATCAAATTAGTTCTTATTTAGCATGTTTTATATCAACTAAAAGTAAGGTTCCCTCTGCACAATCAATTTTTTCTTGATTTATCACCCCGCCTTTCCAACCTGTTACCCCTCAGTCAAATGGATTCCTTGATGAAAACTTACAGAAGTTTGTACGGTACAAATGTAATATAGGTGCTGGCTAAGATACATGTTTTCATCTCGAATGAATTATTGTTAATCTGTTCAAACCCTTTTAAAATATTTTAGATTGCTCAAACTGTCAAAACTCTTCTGGAATGCAATTCTACAAGTTGTCCGTAGTACATTTGCAATGCAAGGATTCTCTGAGAGGAATCTAAATACGATAAAACTCACTCCTTCATTTTTACACAAAAATAGGAGAAAGTTCAACCTTCAAGGATATCTGTCATACTGAGTTTATTCCTGACACAGGAAAATTAGTCAGACTATTTCCTAATTCCTGTCAATTAAAATTCCACTATTTCCTCAACTCATTTCCCCCTTGAAATAATATTTATTTAACGTACATATAACTTTTTCAAAAAATATTTGTTCTTGGTGCTCTATTATTCAAGCAGGGAACCGTAACCTTGGAAACAGATTTAGTAGATAATTAAGCATATAACTTTTAGAACTACTTGTTCTTGGTACATAAAGTAAAACAAAGGCGAGGTTCATTTTTTATCTTAGTGGCATTTCAGTATGCTTAGAGGACCTAGAAGAGTCACTGTCATCAATCCTGTAGTGTGTGACCTCTATACAATGGGGTTGTCAAAATTAGCAATTCTGGAAATTTTTTATCCTGTATCATACGACCTCTCTGGAATGGGGTTGTAAAAATTGGTAAATATGGCTAGGCCAGTTGTGTACTTGAGGCATTATGGGAAATGAACAAGAGGCATTATGGGGAACGAAGAATGTTAGGAGCTTAAAACCTCTTGGAACAATGACCATACAGTGCCAAGGCCAGCTGTGAGAACAAGCTGACAAGTAAGATTGTGAGGGAAGTTAGTGAGTTATTAACTACTCACTACCTCAACAAACAAACAAACAACAACAACTACAATATACTACTCTGGTAATTGAGGCTTCGGTTTACTAAGATAGTTGCAAACTGAAACTATTGTTATTGAATGTGGTAGATTACACAAGTAGGTGATGGCAGTTCCTCTGTTGTACAATTCTAATCACCATGTGATGAAGATAGTGTAAATACTGGAAGTCCAAAAACAGTACACTGCAAGTTCATGGAAATCTGAATAAACTAGTTTTCAGAGATGCCACCCTACTGAGACTATAATCAAACCAATGTCCATTCAATAACTTATCACTGTTGTATCAACTTGTTGTGACAATAGTTTTAGTTTGTGTCTTTTATCTCAGTAAACGGAAACAGAAGTCTCCATTACCAGAGTAATAAAACTTCCTTGGTTAAAATACAGCGTTTCCTCAGACCCTTACCTTCCTAACTCTTCCTTGATTTGATATTCATCTCGTACATTGCTCTCTTTAATCTTAACATCCCTAGGTTCAAAGGCTTTCTCATCTGTTCAACAAAAATATCAATAAATAGAAATTCACATCAGTAATTAAAATAAACAAGGTCCGTTATGGTTTAAAGACATATGATATACATTCGTTTGATGGAAACCCAGCTGTGAATACACCAGTTAAAACATTCACTCTCAAATTACTATGGAAAATAATTTTTACTTTTAAAGGGAAACACCTAAATGATTTGGGGGATGATGGTGGATATGCTGCCTGGGAAACATATCATCTTTCAGAGTGTTTAACCTTTCTCTGAGATTCTGTCTGTACTATTTGTTACAAAACCATACATTTTTATCCAAAATATTTCAATAATGGGACTAAGTCCCCCCCTCTTGTAGTATATCAAGATGTTTACTTTAGTTTTGTAGTTCCTGTAAATTAAATTTATCTCTTTGAACTGTAAAGAGACCGATATCTGTGTGCTTTACTGAATCTAAACAAAAATATAAGGTCAATGGATACTATGCCCACCATTTATATCCCATCCCTATTTACTAATAGAATGATCTAAATTACCATGGTGATGAATGGAAGGAACTAATGTATAGGGGAATTTTGGCTGGTAGTTTTTACGTGCTAGCATCCTTATAGAAAACTTTGAAGCATCATAATCCAAATATTTTGTGTCATTGTGAACAGCTGACAATTCTCAAAATATTTAGGTTAGGCTTTTGTTACATTGAAGACAGTGAACTATTTAGAAACGGTTTGTGTTCCTGTAACATATACAGGATTAGCAGAGAATTTCAGAGGATTGACGTTTTACTAAAACGATTTCACAGACATGTAGAAAAGACGAACAGCAGTGGCAAGTAAGTGGGGCAATGACGTCAATACCTATGCCCATATATGGTCATCTGGTGTAATTAACACAAAAAATGGCAACATTTGAAAATTACAGATGAGAGTAGAATGTTGTGTGTATAACTGTAACTGTAAGGGTTCAGATGTACTGTACACAGCTGATATCAATTCATCAGATATGGACTAGATTCTGCTACTGGTGTTACTAGTAGGCCAGCAAAGGAATTTGAACAGCACAGGCGCCATACTTTAGGAGTATGACCTTTGGTCATATGGAGGTCTTAAGGGGACTTTCCAACTGTTCAAGATATGAATAGCGTTTGACAACTATCACTTGCCCACTACCGACATCCTATAAATCAAAGTATCTCCCAATCAAGATCAAAACCATGGGTTCTGTTTTTGTTATCTTGGGCCAAGTTGAATTAAAACAGGGACCATAAAAAGTCTAGAAAATAGATGGAGAGTTTTTTCCCACACAACTTACCTGGTTCATCTTCCTCATCTTCGGCTTCCTCTGTAAAAGAGAAAGTAAAGTAAATACATGTTAGTTTAAAAGTCATAAAAGTTTTACTAGTATAACCCTTGTCAGAAAATAGAAAACAAATGATGTAAAATAGAGCGTCTGTTGAACAAACACATCTGGGTGTTAAATAGATATGTTGTTAAATTACCATATTATCAAGAAAGTCATTTTAATGAGTTGTGATATTTTCAAGCTCTGTCGTTTAAACTTAGTATGGAGCTAAAGCGGCCATTTTGATAACATTTTGAGATACAGAGAGAAAGAAGACAGAATTGCTGGATAATTATGAAAGTTAGTTGTTTGACTGAATTCCGATATTTTCAAGATCTCTCTCTTTTTCAAACTTAGCAGCCATTTGATGCAATTTTTCTTTTCAAATAATATTTTAAAAAAGGGAAAATATGTACAATTTGACTTACGTGATGCATCAGTTGGTTTGCAGGGATCTGATACTAAACTTGGCTTACTCTTGCCAACAGCATTCATACAACAAACTCTGAAGAAGTATTCCTCGTTCTCTTTCAGGCCATTGACTTGGTACGATGTACTAAATACATCCTCTGTTAGCACTTTCCATGCTTTCTCCCCCTTCTTCTGCATTTCCACTACATAGCCAGTTACTATACTTCCACCATCGTATGTTGTGCCTGGCCATACCACTGTTATTGAATCTTTAGTGGTCTTATCGGCAAAGGGTCTGTCTGCTGGTGGATCTGGGGGTTCTGAGGAGACATAACGGAACAACAATAAAATTAGGAAAATTTGAAAGACAAAAATTGAATGTCAAAATCTGTAATTCCAAAAACATCTTTGATATTCAATCAAATATTCTTTGAATCCTGACAGAGGACAGAGTCCTTGGGTTTGATTTCAATGACTTCTGTTCAGTTGAAGTTTTGAAATGACTTATTTTATGAAATCTGATAAAACAGAGGAAAGGAGAAAAAAATAATTTCCGAGTCTGTTATTCAGAAGAAACTTTGATATGAAATCAGATTTTGTCGCACTACAACTTCAATAGATGATAGCATGGAGTCTTTGGGTCTGATTTCATTAACTACTGTCCGGTTCCATATCCTTCATATTATCCATATTGAATAACGGCCTTCCATATCAGAAGGAAAAACGTTCCAAGTGAAGTAATAAGAAACTTCCAGTAATACGGAAACTATCGGGTACAATTTCTAACAGTAAGTTAAAAATATGAAAATGAAACTATGGTACAAAATGTCTGATCGGAACTTCTGTAAGACGGACGAGTGAAACAAGATGGTGACAGAAATATAGATAACTGTGGGTGGGACACCATTGCTGAAAGTACATAGTGATTTAATGAGCTACAGTTGGTAACAGTACTTCATACACTCTACTCCAAACAATCGGCATGAATTATGACTAGTACGTTGTCGTAACTTAAAAAAAGTACTAAGTTTGTACACCTACCTTTTGTTGCCATGGTTATATCCTTCTTCTTACTGCCAATAAAAGAGAAACAGAGAAAAAATTCAGGACAATTTCATTTTAGTTTGAGGAGCGTTAATAACAGTAGCCCTGACAGAATGGGGGCCCAGCTTGATCTGTACAGGGTAGAATTGCTGTATAGATGCAAGGATGAAATTTCAATCTACAGCAGCTCAGATTTCTGAACCCTAGATTCTAAAAAATGTCAGCAATGTTTCATCTGTGCTTTGGAATAAAATAGTATTTCCACATGGTAATTAGGATATTTTTTTGACATTCAATTTCTGTTCTAAATTAATGACAGTTTTTGTAAGACTTTCTGTTTTAATTTTGGGTGCGACTTTATGTTCAATTTTCTCTAACCAGAATGTCTTAGTTATGCTTTGTCTTGGCTGTGCATTCCATCAGTGAGTACAAAAAATAATACAGTGTCTATCTCCCTACCAAAAGTTCACAAAATGTGTTTAAAAAAAATGACAGTCTTGAAATATAATCATATTGAACTGTATATGATGTAGGCAGACATTTTTAAAACAAGGATTGATATCTGAATTTGGATGAAAAGATTCTATGGTCGTTATTGAACCCACATAACTTTGGGTTTCTACACCGACAAACCATTCCGTTCGTTCAAGTTCATGGAAGTACAGTTTTAAAGAGACAAAATACACTGACATAAAGCACATACACAGGAAAAGAGTTGATAGGTTTTTAGACGAGGTTACCAGAACAAAAAATAGAGGAAGAAAAAAATAAGCGTCAGAACTTACATGTCTTACAGTATCAGCCCAATGCCCTGTATCAATTAATACACAACACATTCAATACAGTGTAGGGATATTGTCCCAAAGCCCCATGGGTAGCAAGCTGATGACTTATGCTGCCTCATCCGTACCTCATTATAATAGCTGGCAGCTGCGACTTGCAAAAAAAGAAGGCAGAAAAAAAAGTTTTGCCCCAAAAATAATTCATCCTACCTGTGTGATTTAAGGGTACTAGAGTCTTTATCTGCAAGTTCACCTACAAGTCAATAAAAACATTACCATCGTAAGAAACTAACAAGTAATGGAATCTTTACTCAAGGATAACAGAATATGCTAATGAGACAACCATGTGATCAACATGCCATGTGACCCCATGGTGGTATCATTACATGGTAGAGTGATAGTAGCAGTGTGGCATTGTGGGATACATGCTGGAATCTCTGTCTGACGATACCATATTTGGAACTGGATGGAGGGATAGTGCACCAATCCTGTTTGACGTCCTCAGCAGGCTGTATGGCCAGCAATGTCCAACTATATATACCATCAACATTGTTGTCTATACCCTACACAACTCGCACTCAAATTGTAGATATTTTGTGGACTTCATTTTATTTAAACCTCATTTTAAACATTTTTTTTCTTGTGATTTTCACTATTGTTTGATTTCACTTGGTTTAGAGCTCTTACCCTAGAAACTAGAACTTGACATAATTCTATTTATTTTATGCAAATGTACTTTAATCAATCATGTACAGTAAGGGTGATGACCTTGACTAGATCCAGAAGGACTGCCAAAGGCAATTTCAAAACAGAATTAAAGGGGTCACTTTATAATTAATGTATTAATTAGTACCACTCTTTCATTGCTGTATATACTGAACTTTCAACAAATGGGGTTATTCTATGAAATAATTTTCTACCATCGTTTTCTCAGACAAGGTTCTCTCCAAAACATCAAATTCTTTTATGTCAAGAACAAAATTTGTACTGACTTAAAGTGACCTCAAACACATTAGAATTTACACTTGATATATTTAGGCAGCCGCATATAGATTCCCCACAGAGGTTTATTTAGTTGTTGATAGCATATTACTTACATAGGCATATCTAGTTGATATTACAGTAAAAGTTTGCCCTAGGTGGTGCCTCTTTTTTCACAAAGTACAAAGTTGTGAATTGGTTCTATTTCTGTGTCCTTATTTCTAAACTTAGCCCTTAGTGTTCGTTTAATGATAGGTACACACGTTTGATGACGTCCTGTGTTTTCATACGCTTTAATTGGCAACAATTGATATTGATAAACTTGAATTAAAAGGTTAACTACTGATACTTCATCTCCCCAACGGAAATGACAATGTGAGTGTTTCCAAAACACATCCCAAGTTCTGAGGTTCATTTAAGTACAGATTGTGGTAGTCTAGTTCCTGTGACAGTATTCCGATTTTACACTACGTTATCTTCACAGTCATTACATCTAGGCAATCTCATTACTCTCGCATACAATTCTGTGCTTCCCCCTACAGCGTTCATATAAACATGATGACGTCGTTGCGTCCCCACGTGATTGTAGGTGGAGGTGGAGTTTGGTTGGACATTTGCATAAATTCCAGCGATAGTCAAATGAATATAAATGAGCGATGACGACAGCCTGTCAAATTATAATGTATTACTACTGATCATGACATGCGCCGTTTGCGCTTCACCCACGATGGAGTTGCACCACATGTAACGCCTTGAGTAACGAGATTGACTAGACGTAATGTATGAAGATAACGCAGTATAAAATTGGAATACGGTCACCAGGAACTAGACTAAGATTGTGGTGACGCAATGTGAAGTGGCCATGTCAAAAAACATTCCAAGTTTTTGAGGTTCATTTATGAGTATTGTATTGTAATTTGTACGTCAGCTCTGTGGCTGTGTACAATAAATAGTTGAACAGTGGCAGATAGACTAAACATGAATATACTTAAATTAAGGTTTAACTCTAATACTTCAATTCCCATAACCGGGAAGTTACAACGTTGGTGTCAAAAAACCTACCAAAGTGTTTGAGGTTTGTTTATGAACAAAAATGGAGATTATAAATATAGTGATTGTTGGTATTATAGTTGTACAACACTGTAGACTAGAGGTATTCTTGTCTCGGTGAATTCTTAACCCTAGTTTTAAACTTGTACTTTCTTTTACTGCAGTACTACTTTTCCAATCAGATAACAACAATATATTCACTGAAAAGTGTTAAAATACCAATAATTAGACATTGTACATGTTAATTAGAGGTTGGTTTTATCCATAAGTTGTACAGTAATAAGTTGAAATACTGATTATGTTAGGGGCACTGAATTTTGGGTGTGGACCCAAAAATTAATTTGATTGGATTGATTGTACCTACAATGTATACAGCTACACAAATACACATTTAATCACAGTTGAATCAATACTGTACAGGATGTAAGTAAGTTATTATATTTAACAAAACAGTGTCAAAAAACTTTTCAGTTACAGCTGGTGTGGTTTTGAAATGGCCATATGGTTAAGGATAGTTTAACAGAATTTGTGTCCTGTGTGTCTCTTATTCCTACTATGGAAAATAGATTTGATCTCAAAGTGGTACATGTGCCGAATTTTACTATTTTTAAAAACAATTGCTCATTTTTGTGAACTCTTTTATGTTTAGTATATTTTTATCATGATTTTATCTTGTCTTGTACGTTATGAGGATTTTAAGAATTTTTGTGAAAAAAAAACGAGTAATGTGTATTTATTTTGGTGAAATAGTAATTTAGGAAGTATCAGGTTTACTCTAATTTAGCCAACAATACTATGAGTAAATATCTCATCCGTTCAATCTGCTGTATTCAGAGTGTAAATTGTTGATGCCTTTCTATACGAATGACAGTTTGTAAGTATGCTAGCATGTCTTACTTCAACGGAAAAAGCCGTTGCACGTACTCAAACCAAATCCAGTACCCAAAAACATACAGTAAAGTAATGTTTACTTTTGTAAGTTATTTTGATGTTTTTAATAACACAAAAGTCTTTTTGGTCAATATTATTAATCTAAAATCTACTCGAGAAAAATCCTATATTTTCATTCCTAGTCTATCAGTTTTCATCTCTAATTTCCTCTAGTATTTTATAACACTGAATACAAAATAAACAGAAATACTAGTCCCTGTTTTTCTACTAGTCTAAGAGTATTTTGTTACTTCTTGTTATAAATCACTAAAAAGTAATTGTAAATGTCTATTTTGAGTCACTTCAGGTCTATAAAAACTGAACCAAGTCAAGTCAAATTATTTTTAGTCATTATCATACGCTTCTATAAAAACTGAACCAAATGAAGTCAATCAGTGTTAGTCTTTATCTTAATATAATTATTCCAAGTCTACATTTTTACTTTTTAGCTATAATTTCAACTGATAAATAAGTAATACTAAATATTAAAGTGGCCATAAGGATGTGGATTGGGTATTTATTTTTTGACATTTAATTTATAAAACAATTTTATCATAACTTCCTACTTGAAAAATCAATGTGAAACAACATAGACCAAGTCTGTTTGTAACTCAATACATTGCAAAAAGTCACAAATGTGCAAAAAGTTTGCACAATAAATTTTCGAATTCATACTTCAGTTTTTGTCAGATTAACCCATTTTTCAGAACACGCACACTTACAGACACGTGAGCCTATTAAAGGGGTCATAGGTGTCTGGAAATTTAGAATTCATTTTTAAAAATAGCAGATAAAATTGGAAAAGTTAGCGATAACATGTATTTTAATAGGGAGATCCATGAATCTACCCAACAATGGATATACAGTAGTTGAAACAAAGAATTTTTATATACAAATTCCTGACTAGTAGTCAACAAGAAAATGCTGAGTAGCCAGTTCTTTTCCCCCAGCTACTAGCCCCTAGCTACATCCCTGATGAGTTTGCAAAATTAAAACACACGATATTTGTAATACTATATTTAATGACTTTCAGTTGAGGAAACCCTTGGTTTCGTTTAGTTATTCATGAACTACTAGTCAGTGACTATACTTTCACTTTGGCCTTTAAAGTGGCCATACTGATGAGGATTGAGTATTTATTTTGGATTTTTTATTTATAGAACAATTTCATCATGGCTTCCTATTTGAAAAATCAATATGAAACAACATAGACCAAGTCTGTTTTTGTAATTCAATACCTTGCAAAAAGCTAAAAAAACGTGTACAATTTTTGTTATTGTATGTATAATATCAAACGTTTTACACATTTATTAATTTTTTGCAATTTATTGAGTTACAAACAAGGACTTGGCATATGTTGTTTCACATTGAGATTTCAAGAAAAAAGTCATGATAAAATAGTTTTATAAATTAAAAACACAAAATAAATACCCAAGCCTAATCCATATGGCCACTTTAATTCACTCAATATATTTCAACACGTTACAAATCTTTTCTCTTGTTCTTATGATATTATACAACACATTTGTACAGATTTTTACTTTTCTAAACTTAGCCTACTAAATATTAATAATAACTGTCAATAAATTATGTGTTTATTTTATGAAGACAAATTTTGAACTCTGTAAATTTCACTCAAACTATTTTAATGGATCAAACATTATCCCTTAAAAATGTGAATTTCTCTCTCTGATTTTTATTGAACATAATTTTTATTATTTTTATTGGTCTGTTGTAGATGTTAGATGTTGATATACTCAGAACAACTCATATGTACATATGCCCACAAATACATATATACATATACACATACTTTAACTCTCATCCCTCCTTCCCTCCCTCCATCCATCTATTCATCGATCTATACATATCTATACATAAATACATACATACATACATACATACATACATACATACATACAGACATACATACATACACACACATACATACATACATAGACATACATACATACATACATACATACATACATACATACATACATACATACATACATACATACATACAGACATACATAAATGCATACATACATACACACATACACACACACACACACAACACAACACAACACACACAGAAGCTATCATGAATTAATTAAATTAAATTAAATTTGTAATATTTAAAACTTGGGTTTTTTGATTAATTTCTAGAAACTGTTTTATCTGCAACTTTTGCACTGCTTACACATACATTCAGACAGACATGTACAAATACACAGACATTCAATCACAAACTATAACACTAACACATTCAAAGACACTGACAGACATGTAGACATATATACATATCCACAATACATACAACACAGTACTTTTCATCAACTATAAACACTGCCATCACAGGAATAACTGAGAAAGTTATAAACTAGCAAATGTTAAAGGTGAGATCTTTGGTATGGCAACTGTCTGTTTTTCTAAACACTGTACTCTGTACTCTACGATTACTGAAGTGTTTATATCCCATTAATCATTTGGACAAACTCATTTTCATTCCAATCTTTTGGACAAAACAATCGCAATAGTACCTGGAAATATTTGGGAAATTAAAAGTTTATTGGTCGGAATCGTGAACAGCTGTGACTATATTCAATAATTGTCAATGATTGAAAACTCAATGGGAAACTGTTTATGTCCCGTTTGATAATAAATAAATATAAAATAATAAATAACCATAACAGATAGTATTTGGGATGATGCACATTTTTTCCCTTTATTGTCTAGATGCTCCATGTATGTGGAGTATATATATACAGCCATGTATACACACACACACACACACACGCGCGTGCGCGCGCCCACACGCACACAACACACACACACGCACGCATGCACGCGCATGCACACAACACATACACGCAACACAACACAACACAACACACACATATACACAAACCCACAAAGGTATATATATATATATATATATATATATATACACACACACATGCACACATATATACACATACCCAACCAAAATATGCACAAACACACATATGCATATGCACATGCACACACACACTCACACACTGCCATTAAACATTTTTTCAAAGACAGGTTGAAAATCCATTGTTTATTTTATTCTTATTTTCAATACCATTCTTGTTTACACTATCCAACTTAGAGACAGGTCAAAATATGATATTATTATTATTTGGGTATCAATTTATATTTTAGGCTCTAAACACATCTTTTAATAACACTGCCAATTTTCATACTGACTGGAGAGAGGTACAAAACCAAATTTGATGCAAAAAGGAAATAAATTTATTTTCATCATTTTTAAAAAAAAAATTGCCCAATAATAATAATAACATGTTATTTTGGATAGAATAAGTCCCTGATTTTATGTATTATTATTTTCATGATGGATGGTGAATAGTTCATATAATTATTAGTGGTAGTGGTATGCCACCCCAATGTGATTAAAATCTGATGTAGTGAATATGGCTTGATTTCTTTTACCTCATTTCCTTCATTTGTTTTTGATTTTGTTGTTCTGAGAGTGATCACCTTCTTTTGGAAATCAGATTGTGTGCCACCCTTGCAACAAACCCCATACGCCATTTTAAATGTATTTCCTCCCAAAATCTCTACATAATTCTACTATTTCTAGATGACGTCATACTGTCAAAATCTCTCCATAATTCTAGATGATGTTATACTGTCAGCCATCTGTCTTAGATTTCCTCTCGGTGACCTTTCAAAGTATTCCATATTACATGTTATTAGAAAACCATCTGATTTGAAGACTAGATATATCTAGATATTATTCCCCAATCATTTTCTTCATTCAGCCAAAGAAAATACGAGTGACTTAAGGGGCCTTTGTCACTACGAGTTACTTGACACTTAGTGACAGAGACCCTTAGGTCACAAGTATTTTCCAGATGAATGAAGAAAAATATTGGGGAATAATACTATGTCATCGCCAGTAATATAAAAAGAAATCGGGCAAAGTAATAGCAATTTTTGGAGCATTTTGACTTATAATTTGAAAACAGTTGAACCAATGACGTAGACACATGTTGTTGTGACAAAGACGTTCGTTGCCATGACAGAGAACGACCAGGGGATATATTCCATATTTTTTGTTGAATCTGGCTCGTGCATGGTATATATAAGGTTATACTAAGTACCAGAGGGTAAATAAAGTTTCTATAACAAGTCTGGAATTTCAACTATTTCTCTTAGCTGTTCATAAAGAATGCAAGTCCATATAACTGTGTGTCTTTCTATTAATATACCCTGTATGATATCAAAAGTGGTTTCTGTCGTTAAAAGTTACTGTCTAAGTTTCCAGCCGCTGTTCTAAAAATATGATACAAAAATGCATTATCTATCAAGCTATGGTTTCAAAGTCACTTTCGATGAATATCAAAGAATTTCAATAATTTGATATGATTGTGTACAAGAATGTCCCATACCCAGGTGCTATCATGACTGGGACTACTTTATATGGGAAGGGGAGTAGTAATACATGTGGTCAGACTTGTGGTGTGTGACCCATGCAACAATATCATTTTATGCCAATTTTGACCAAAAATCCGTACTCCATTTTAGACCATGTATTTTTTGGTAAAGTAGAGTCAATCTGGAATAGTACTACACAAGTGCTAATATAGTGCAATGCATGATGGGTTAAATTCAAAGCCTGACTGTACACCTGTGTTGTTGGGGCTTGGAAGTGTTTTGTAAATTTAGTAAAATGGGATTCAAGTATTAAAGTAAATCTAAGTTTAGACCCAAAATGTTGACTATACCCCACGTCAGACTTTTACGTGTGAGATATGCATACCCCATTTTAGATAAATAGGCCTACAAACATAACCTAAAGGGCAACACATCTTCATTGTTAAATTTGTGAAGTACCCCTACACCTCATGGAAATCACAAAAGTTGTATGTCCAATCAGGAGACATATATACATTTTATGCAAATCCTAAAAGTTGGTGTATGTCCAATCAGGAGACAGATATGTTTTATGCAAATCACAAAAGTTGCTGTATGTCCAATCAGGAGACAGATATGTTTTATGCAAATCACAAAAGTTGCTGTATGTCCAATCTGGAAAGATAGATTTTATGCAAATCATGAAAGTTGTATGTCCAATCAAGAGAGAGACAAACTTTATGCAAATTAAGTGAAGGCATAGGTGCATTCACTTTTGATGGGGAAAAGTATCACTTTATATCATTCATATTTGTCAGATGACTGTACCAAAAAAAAGGAAAAATAGTTGCAATAATATAATGTAAGGACCTGTCACTACGGATAAAAAATTGAAAGATGTGTTGATTTGTGAGGTAAGTTTTCTCATTAAGGCCAATATAGAGTGTATAAAGGGATCAAATTCTGTGGACGGTACACCCTGCTGCCAATAAACTGACAATAAAATTTGGGATTGACTTTCAAGAAATTTTATGACGCTGAGTACAAATTTTTCATTAGCAAGACATTTTTACTTGGTGATAATTCAATGAGTGAAATTTTCTCACAAAAATCAGTCTAAATTGTCGAGTTTTTTAGATTGTGTGCACTACAAACATAAATGCCATTGATGTAACATTCAAGGTATAGGAGGGAAGTGTAGGTAAGCTTAGGCTGGTGGCCAGTAAAAATAACTAACTACTCTGCAGTGTTTTGCCAACTACTTTTTTCAGGAATTTGTTTTAAAATTCTTTGTTTAAACTAGTATGTTTCCATTGTTGGGTAGATTCATGGGTCTTCCTGGTAAGTATTACAATTACTTTCCACATTTTATCAGCTACCTTCAAAATCAGCTACATCCCTGTACAAATGAAACATCTCTGTTGCCATTCAGAAATGGTGTCACTTTTGGTGCAAATTTTGAGGTAAAAATTCTCATAAAATGTCAGATGCACAATAAGAGCTAGACGTCCAGAATGACATAAGGTGCAACTTTTGAGGGAAGTTTATTGACAAAATGCCGCCGACATGTTTTAGTGTCAATTTTTTTGGATTGTGTAATAGAAATGTACCTGTTCCAAATGACAAGTCCTGTGACTTTTGTGGTTCAAATTTCAAGCTATTTAACTTCTCATAAAATGGCAGATGCAATTCATACAGGGCCACATTTTTGCCAATGATTAGTGAAACTTTTGAGGGAAGTTTTCAACAATGCCAGAAGACAACTGTAATGTCATAGAAAGTATGCAATGACATTAACACTACACTAGAATAATTTAATCAAAGTTCTATGGAAGTATTTCCACTGGAGTAAAGTGTTTACAAACTCAGCTTGTGCCACTTTAAGGTCACTACAAAGAGAGTATCATCTTTGTGTACAGAGTAGCAGGGTTTTACGGTAACCATGGTTACACAGATATGTGGAGTTTTTCAAAAGTTGAATGATCTTAAGTCACCTTTGACAAGTAATTTACTAAAATCACATGATGTCAACCACACACAGCAGTAGAGATCAAATAACTGGATAAGATCTAGGATTTCTGTTTTGGTTTGATAACTCACATCACTGGACAATAATATCCTTGTACCATCCAAGTTCAGCGCATGTCTTCAGGGTATATTTTCTGGGTGTTGGTCTATGATTTGGATGTAGATTTGGGGACTTAGAGGCTGTTCTAAATTGGGGAATCTAGTAGACATGTCTTTGGTCTGAAATAAGAAGGGGTAGGCATCACTCAGTGTAAACAATGTTACTGGGATGAGCCAACTAAATTCAGGGTATATTTTTCATGTGTGTTGGTCTATGATTGGAGTATAGATTTGGAGAGATTGGTCTAACATGAAGTCATCTAGCTGGTGTCTTGGTGTAAAAATGGAACCAATCTATTTAACTTGGTCTAAAATGGAGACTTTTTTTATCAAATTGGTCAAAAATGAGGTGTGAAGGTCAGCATCAGTGGCCAAGTGCTTCCCACCCCTAAAAACAAGTTTTAGCAATAATTTTATTTGCAAGCTATTTCTGTTGTGTTCAAAATTAATATTCAATTAAATTAATTTAATATTGATAACATTTTGACCTTTCTTTCAAACCATTGTATGGTAAATCCATGATTTTTTTCTTGACTTTCTTGAACTAAATAGATGTGTAGCAAAAAGTTGAAACAATTAGTTTCTGAGGTGCACACACACACACACACACACACACACACACACACACACACACACACACACACAGATACACATACATGCATACGTGCATATGTACATACATACGTGTATGTACGTACGTACGTACGTACGTACGTACGTACGTACGTACATACATACATACGTATGTACATACATACATACACACACATACATACATACATACATACATACACACACACATACATACATACATACATACGTACGTACATACATAAACACACACACAAAAATGTTAACAAACTTCAGATTCTCACATACAATCGAAACTATACCCCTACTGACATTGCCCAACTGTGAAATATTGTTATCCGAGATTAAACAATTTTATCCACACCACACACTATGTTCTCGGTTATAATAATTTATATGATTTGGTTGATGTCAACATTCTTATCTGTAAGTCACTCACTCACTCACTCACTCACTGACACTCACTCAACTCACTCATGCAGGCACGCACTCACTCACTCACTCACCACTCACTCACTCACTCACTCATTCACTCACTCACTCACTCAACTCACTCATGCAGGCACGCACTCACTCACTCACTCACTCACTCACTCACTCACTCAACTCACTCATGCAGGCACGCACCCACCCACCCACCCACCCACCCACCCACCCACCCATTCACCTACCCACTCATCAACTCAATCAGCCAGTCAGTCAGTCCATCCTATCTTAACAATCAGGCAAAGTATACAATTAAATGTTTTTGTTGTTGTTTACAATTTTGAATGATAGTATACCAAACAAATAAATTCTATGCTAACTCCATTTCTATCCAATACCTAACTGTAACCATGACAACTTAGTTTGTAGTTTAGAATCTCTCTATTCGCTGAGACAATCTATTATAATATCATCTATCTATTGTTATCTCCTAATATTCAAACAGAAAATACAAGATCTTTTTGGGGCATTTTCACAGATTTTAGGAGGGTCAGATAACAACACTGTTGGGAAAGTTAACATTTCATGCTTGTTACTTTAGCCAATGATAACGTACCAAATTCCTTTTTAAGGCAATTTTGTAAATTGTGTAGAAAGTTTTGAGAACTGCTGGGAAAGTTAATGTTTTACTTTTTTTTTGTTATGAGCAATTATGTTTAAATGTTTAGGAAGTTTTGCAGACAATATTGCTGAAAAAGTTACCATTTATTTAGTTTGTTTGGACCAGATACAGTTCGTGACAAAGTTCTAGCTCTGTAGATATTTAGTCGAGTTACTCTAACAGCGATAAATTTCCCAGACTGAGAGATCTAAAAATAAACAAATCTACCACACACCACTACGGTATCTGATCCTCCTTTCTATGCTGATGTCAATACAGTCTGCTAGGACAGCTAAAATATTTGGTGCCAGTTTTCAGGGTCAGTGCAAACAGACGTCAGAGAACATAGACAAATAAGGTATTAAATCTACGCAGAGATAACTGCAATGGTCTCAATTTCAAAACAGCTCTTTAGCCTGTGAGCCACCCTGTTCCCTGCACAGGCAAGAACCTTCACATACAGAAGATTCCATTCTGCAGGCAACAGGGGTGGATTTTTTTTGGGAGGGGGTGCAGATGGGTGATTCCATTATGTATTATAGGTAGGTCAGCTGTAATGAGAGAGGGACGCCAGACAATTATACGTAAGTCAGGAAATTAGATTTAATTCTGTTTTTTCTTCGTTCAGAGATGTCAGACAGACAGAAACAGATTTAAAAAAGAAATCCATAACTAGATGTCTACAGGGAGATGAGCTTCCAGGAATAGTAGTCGGACACTGTCACACTGCTAGCTATCGTATATACTACGGCTTCACTCTAAATGCTAGCCATGCAGAAAGTTTGCAAAGTTCTAAAGTCACAGAAAATTAAATCATAGAAATCATCAAGTTGAACATTGTTTTTTTTTTCCTTATTTGCAGTTTCCTGATAAAAATTTCACGGAGTCATGCAGTCTCTTTGTGTATCGAGTACTGCTGGTGGGAACAAGTAAAACTCCATTCAATATTATATTTCAGATGTCATAAGTAGGGAGGAGATGGTAGATGGAAGAGCTCAAGAGAGAAAATGGCTACATAGTTGCAATGGTAGTAAAATAAATGTCACTAAAGTTCAATAGCTCATATAGAAATGACATAGAGGCACTACTATGTGAGCCATGGAAATATAGTTCTCTAAAGAGTTCCTGAAGTTCTTCTTCACTAAAGCAGAGTTCAGGAGTTGTCAAAGGCAAAATGTAACTGTCTTTTCAAGCATTGATAGTATTACAGAAAGCTGAATATCTGAGGTTCAAAGTCAATGTTCAAAGCGGTAGATTTTTGTGTGTATGAACGTTACATATTCTTCAAGGGGTCCTCCTCTACACCTAGCTCACAAGAGCACTCCTCTGAGCCGTAAGTGTTGCTAACTTTGCAAGTGTAAAAGCCAATATCATCAAGGGTAGCATTTTTAACTGTCAAGGTACAAGTACCGTCTTCTAAGTTTTCAAATTCATATTTTTTGTCTTCCTCTATCGCCTTTTTGTCTTTGGATTGTTCTTCCTCTGAGTAGAACCAACAGACTTCTGGGATAGGGTTACCATCAACCTTGACAGTCAGCAGAGCTGCGTCACCCTCCACCACTGGGCAGTCAGTTAGCTTCTGCTTAAAGCATGGGGCACATTCTGTGAAAACACAATAAAAAAATGTTTGTATATATTTTCTGCTGAAATACATGAACCAAAATTTAAACTAACGTACATACCAAAATTTTTTGTCTTATTTCAAGAAGATCAAAATCACAATCTGTATATTATTCTGGATAATAATAATAATAATAATAATAATAATATACGAAGTGACAGTAAATATTATACTCTCTAAAATTACATATCAAATTTGTAATTTTACCTAAAGTTAAGCAATTTTTTCCGCCTATTTTCGATAGGGTGCCAAAACTCCATGTTTGAACAGAGCTTCAATACTATCCCTCTAAAAATTACATGTAAATTTTATCATGTTAAAATAAGTATTGCCTTTTTTAGGATGGGGTGTCAAATGTTCCTCTACATGATTAAAAGTCTAACTTTTTTTATTTTGTTAAAATTCTATTACTTTTTACACAAGGGTGAAATTATCCCCCCCCCCCCTTCCTCACCACTGGACTGACCTGCTCTACATGTCATGTAGCCATTACAATTAATTACATGTATTTCTTGACCCAATCTATTAAACATGTCAAAATTTAAACTTTTTTGAAATTTTTATTGAATTTTTATTTCTTTTTGGACTGAAACTGAAAATCTATTCTCAAAAGTGTTGTCAGACTAATATAAATACATTCTGCCCAACATTTTAGAAAAAAAATTCTTGCAAAATTTGTTGACTTCTAGGCAAATTTCTCACTGGGGTTACAAAAACTTGACCTTTCCAATGAATTGAGGTTAAAATAATCACTTTCTTGATGTAAATCATGTCAATTGTACAAATAACTAAATAAAATGGCTTCTTTGTAACGCCCTGTAAGCCTTCTGTTATTGTTACAACTATTTCCCGCCTAAACTTTCAAATGACGAATTCTCATTTTCTTATCTTTGTTCATTTTTGATAAAACCTTCATTGACCTTGAGTTGTCAAAATTATCCAAAGCCAGTTACTCGTAAAAAGTAAAAAAAAATTTTCTTTCTCAGTATAAAATTTGGGACAACATTTCTTCCATGTTTCAAAAAATTTAATGCAAATTTCGACTAAGCTCTTTGGCATCATCTGAACAAGTGAATTCATAACAAAATATATCAATTTAAAAAGGGCAGATATTTCATTAGCATAATTTTGTAACTTTTAGAAGAAATTCTACCCAAATTTACAAATTATATTTACAAATTATGATTTCTAACAAATTGTGCATAGCAGTTAACACTACAATGTGAATAACAATAGATCTAAAACGTTAACAAAAAAATGTTTATCTTTTTAACATGTCTCCCTTTCTTAATATAAAAAATCCTTTTTACTGAAATCTAAGTGACCAACACTTAATAAAATGTCTCATTCATAAATAATGATTGATTATCCAAATTTTGCAGATATAAGACTGTCTGAGACTGCTAACTTTTCTGAAGATGTAGGGTCTACAAATATCCCACCCAGGGTCTTAGCACAAATAACTTCAGACACTGTGTCATCAAAAAACCACCCTATGGGGGCCCAGCTAAATTTACAACTAGCAGCTAAAAACTTTTCATTCCATATGCAAGCTCTTTTTATTTTTCCAATATTCTCAAGCCAACATTCTACCATTTTAATATCGTTCCAAAAAGTTGAGCAGAACATGCAAAAGGTTGTTGACTTGCGAAGTCTGTCATATTTTGCATATCCCTGTCAACTTTTGTCCATCAAGGCTCTATTTCAGCATAATGAAGGCCAATTGGGATTACCTAAGCGATGTCATAATAATGGTTGCAATGTATGTATATATACACACACACTGGCTATGTATAGCTAAAGAATTAGCAAACAGAAAATGAAGAGTTTGAAAAAGTTGAGTAAACTTACCAGCCATGACAGTTGTTGGATTTTGAGCTGCCGCTTTGACGGTGTCTCTTGTCTGTGGTGGAAACCAACCAAAGTGTCCTGTTAGCTAGTTACAGGCAAGAATAACCCCAAGCCCGCACAAAATATGACAGAAATGAGAAACATGAGAAGTATGAGAACTATCAGCGCAGGCGACCAATCACAGCGTGCCAGAGTCAAGATAAACAGCTGCTCTGGTTGGCTGAGGGCGATTTGTAAAGGTCACAAGACACACAGACATCATGGCATGCGAAACCATACACAGTAATGTTAGACCACTGTACAGTAAATCACATATTTTACCTCAACTTGTCTTTCCAGAAACTTCTTGAGATCCGTGCAATCCAAGGGATGGGCTGTAATTTCTTCATTTCTGGACGATAACCACGGATGCCGCAAGCATTTGCTTCCACTATACCTTTCGCTATTTCCAAAACAATCATTATGGATGAAAACAAACTGACATTGCCATGGTAATTACAATCAACAAACACATTCAACACATTGGAATTTTTCACATTCTTTCATCAATTTTTTCACCATCACGTTTTCAGTACCACACACATACACATTTGCATTTTTGGAAAACACCAAAAAAATATGATAACATTTTTTTTTGATGTCCTGTTTTTTTTGGGGGTAGGGTTTTCTACTATTTGTTTCTCCATGTCTGTGTTTTGGAAAGTTGCCAAAGTGCATACACTGGAGTAAAGTTAAAATCACTCCAATATGTTTGGCTGTCTGATAACATTACACACTAACATGGGAGGAGAAACAAGGGGCCAATAATGGAAGGTCCCACTTAATTGTTAGAGCATCAGACTTTACAAGGTCCCCAGATTTCCTCAACTGCACATACCTCTGCCATATTTAGAAGTTAGTTGGAATTACTAGAAGTGATTAACTCACGGACCTGGCATGTAACACTAGAGTATGGCGGAGGAAATCCTTGCAGGACTGAGACAGCTCGTTGAACCTTTCCGTCAGCTTCCATCTTGCATCAAAGATATTCTGAAAAGTTTCAAATCTTGATTTACCACGGAACGGTGAAATACCACATAATCTACAAAAAAAAAGAGAGAAAATATGCAAGTTTTATTTGAGGCCTATCAAACTTTAGCAAGGTTTTTGTTTTTAAGATGAATGTCTTTATACTCTTGCGGACATTCTTGTGTAATATTTAGGCAGACCACTATACTGCCTGCATCGTGAGGCCTGGATTGAATCACACTGGAAAAAATCACTTTGCAGAAAGCATACCTCAACAGAAATTCTGCATTTATAAGAGGGGTTGAGAGGAGAAGGGGAGGGGGTACACATGGACAGAGACAGAAATCAAAACAAAATTTTGTGAAATTAAAGTCAAGATTTTCAAACAGTCTACAAAAATGCCGCTATGGCTTATATTAAATGTTTCTGAGCTCTGATGGACTTGGTCAACTTTTTCCCCCCATATTTTATGAAAAAATATACATTTTTAATCAGTTGTGTGTTATCATTTAATTTTATGGTATATTCTCGCAGATGGGAATTTTTCTCTCTCAAATCAAAATGTGTGACAAAATTGACAGAAGGAGCAAAAGTAAGGTGTTTTCAATTGTACTGTAAAGTTTGCCAACATGACACTTAATAGTAAAATATTGTACATGGAACATTTAGTTTTTTTTGTTTTTCGGTAATGTTTCTGACAGTTAGCTGGCAGTGTGAAAAGGGAAAGTCAACAAGGCTGAGATTTAGTACATGTTCTAAAAGAATAAATCTGATATTGAACATTGTCATTGCAGTTCATTTTAAGTTAACCAGTTCTGATTCTATTCTGTCACTGTCCCACAACCATACATCATTGGTGTCGCCATTTTAGTTCATCCTTGAGTCAACCGGTCTGGATTTTAATCCATGTCCCAAAATAATAAATTTGATATTTTGTGATGTCAATCTAGTTCTGAAGTCAACATGGTCTACATTTTATTCGATGTCATCAAAACCGTAAATTTTGAGTCTCAAAATAACATCATCATTTTAGTTTGTGGTACTAGATTTTACTGGAAATCTCAAAGGAATCAATTTGATATTTGGTGTGGGCCATTTTAGATCATACCATCAAGCATTCTTGTTATATTATACAATGATCAAAGTAGTGCAGCTGGAGAGGTCATCCCCTTGCAACTGTTTCTAATTATCTCTACATTTTAGCAGCTGGATAAAGTCATATACTGTTTTTTGAGATTGTTTTGATGTTTTCCCTTCTGAAGAAAATAAACTTTCCATTTATCCCCAGAAATGTAGCTGAATATTTCAGACTGTATGTTTTTTGTTATTATTAGATTATTCAGACAAACATAGCATAGGGTTGAAAATCACCAGCTGGAGATTTGTTACATGTCGTTCATTGGTTTCCCGCCATTTTTTTTTGACATTATTTTTTCACTTCGTTTTAGTAACATTCACACAATTCAAGTTTGATTTATTTATTACATATTGTGCACTACTGTGCATGCACATACTTGTAGTATTTACACTACAGTGCAATACCGAAAACATTATTGCATACCTGCATGCAAATGATATGCAGATGAAACGTGATTGTTAATTCTACACAAAAATGTGTGATCACATAGTGTCATTTTTATGGAGATTTGTCGTTCGGGATGAACATATGTAATAATATTAATAACAGAACCACATGCCATGAGAATTCCAATGTGGGTACTCAGGGGTATTTGTAGTTGTGCTTGCAGTGTTTTTTCGCTGCACTTTCACTCATAACGTTCATGAAAGTACAGGTGCAGAAAACACTGCAAGCACTTGTGCAAATACCTCGAGTACACCACACATGCACTCGCATGTCACAGGATTCTGTCATAATATTGAATTAATGACTAGTTATTTAATTCTTCTCCACTTGTCACTTTCTGTCAGCATTGTAACCATTATTCCAATTATCACCCTGTGCCCTTACACTGTTACACTTCATTCTTTGACTACCACCTGGAGCTCCCACGAGAACAGGTGTATTATAAATAAACTTTAAAATTATTACCATTTATGAATAATACCAGTTGAATTAATTATTTCAATCAAACATAAAAATATTGTAAAAATTCCAACTGCAGAAAAATTCTAATTTTTCATATGATTTTCACAAATTAACTTCTGTGTTTCTTGGCATCACTAGATTCATTCTAATCAAGTGATGATTATATAAATTTAGTTTTAATGTATTATATAAGGACCAGCCTTGGAAAGAAACCACAAGTTCTCGCCTTCCACTTTTGATTACAAAACAGACATGTTTGGAGCAAATCACTTGTCCTTCTTCAGTGTCTATCTAGATCTGACAGAATGATTCAAATTTGTTGGAGATGTTGAGTAATTAACCAGAAGTGTGAAAAGGTTAGCTTCAATATTTGTCAAATTCAGCTGTCAGATCCTGTTAAACACTCAGAAGAAGGACAAGTGATTTGTTTGAAACATGTCTGTCAAAATATGTCTGTCAGAACTTGTATATGAATCTTAGTCCTTCCACAATGAACATACATAGTATTACAATATAATGTCTTTTACTTTGTTATATAGCAGGCCAGTAAAATATAGTTACTTTGGAATGGTAAATTTAGAACGAACGTGGTGCTTCAATCTGTCTATAGCTGACCATGACACACTTGTGTGATCAAGGATCAAGGTTGGTAGTAGACGATAGGATCATCGGATCGAAACATCACATACGTTTCTAATTTTAATACCATTCCTAATCCTGACTATTAAACAATATATTACTGTTTTATTGTTGTAAATAATCACCAAACCCAGCTCAAAAAAACATTTCACATAAAATACCACTTTTCAGTCAAACATTCCATGGCAAATACTTATGGTTTTTCTGCCACATCTCTGTATCAACTTTGATGTTATTTGTCTGTGAAATCTTCACATACTTTCATAAAAGTTGACTGCCTATGTCGCACGTACGACAAATTTGTGGTATGAAGATCAAGTGAATTTGATAGGTCATAAAAGGTTAATGATATGCAATTTTGTCTCAAATGAGATTTTTAACTGTAGTGTCGTACAAGATTTGACAAAAGTTTTCAAATTTTCACACAAAACTTGATTTTTTTGACAGAAAGGTAGCACAATGTCGTACACACTGTATAGAGAGACTTCATCAAAAGTTGCGATGCAATGTGAAAACATTTCTGAAGTTCTACAGGATGGTACTGGAACTAACAGAGTATGGTTGAGAATTTGTCTTTTTCGGCTGGACATGTACACCTAGAATTTCAGACAATAATAGAATTCAACAAACCATTATGGTAACGAGAAATCTTACAATGGACTTTGCAAGATAATTTACCTCAATTATGTTACCCAACATGGAAACCTTCATGAAGTTTGCCAGGTTTACACTAACCTGAAATCAATGCGGGAAACCAAAATTTGAAATCCCCATCTGCATGGATTTCAGGCTAGGTTTTGACTAGCTTACCTGTAAACTTGAAGGACTAACACTACTACACTATTTCAGCTATCCTAACTGTAGCCTACCTAAAGTCTTGAAGGACTAACACTACTACGCTATTTCAGCTATCCTAACTGTAGCCTACCTGTAGTCTTGAAGGACTAACTGTTAAACACTACTACACTATTTCAGCTATCCTAACTGTAGCCTACCTGTAGACTTGAAGGACTAACACTACTACACTATTTCAGCTATCCTAACTGTAGCCTACCTGTAGTCTTGAAGGACTAACACTACTACACTATTTCAGCTATCCTAACTGTAGCCTACCTGTAGACTTGAAGGACTAACACTACTACACTATTTCAGCTATCCTAACTGTAGCCTACCTGTAGACTTGATGGACTAACACTACTACACTATTTCAGTTATCCTAACTGTAGCCTACCTGTAGACTTGAAGGACTAACACTACTACACTATTTCAGTTATCCTAACTGTAGCCTACCTGTAGACTTGAAGGACTAACACTACTACACTATTTCAGTTATCCTAACTGTAGCCTACCTGTAGACTTGAAGGACTAACACTACTACACTATTTCAGCTATCCTAACTGTAGCCTACCTGTAGACTTGAAGGACTTTGCTACTACACTATCCTTACAACCATTTTGAGTTTTGAATTGTAAAAATCAAAATGGCAGTTAGGATGGCTGAAATATGTACTAGAAGCATTAGTCCTTCAAGATGACTGTTACCAGGTTTACCAACCTTACCAAAACACTATTGGAACAATAGAATAGTATTTGATAAGTGAACATTATTCAAAATTATTGTACAATATATGCAAATATATATAACTTTTAGCCTGTCTGTGCCCAAACAAACTGATGAGCTAAGTTATGTAAATTTCTGCAACTTTTACTAAATCTGTTACCAAGGTCCCCACCCAAATCTTGGTACAAGACAGGCATATCTATGCAAATTTTAAGCCCTTTGTTGCTAGGGTTACCAAAACATTTATATCGATAAAATAGAATCTGAGAAAGTGAAATTTTTAAAACTGTGGTACGAGATATCCAAATTTATGCAAATTTTACCCCTCTGTCACCAGAGTTATCAACTTTACCACAAACCCTTCATGACCGATAAAAATAGAATCTAGGAGGTGAATAACATCCAACATTTCTGACATCACAATTTCTGTTGATGTAACACAATCTCCACTCCAAGGATTCAAATAGAAATCAGATATGGCAAGATTTTTAGACTCCCCCTGGGCACAGACAAATAAATATTTTTTTTTTGGGTGAGTGTATATAGGTCAAGATCTACACAACTATTTTTAATCTTTAATATTCTTAGTATAGGATATTATATCAACACCTTTTTACATTTTTGTTTGCTTGTCAAAAATCTTTTTATTCCATTTTTAACAAAATTTTCAACCATCATACAAATATCCTGGAATTATTTTCAACATTTTTTTTAGTCGGTCAAATTATATCTAAAAACTAAAAAAAAATATTTTTTTTTTTTAACTTTCAACTTTTGTACAAAATATTCCACTCAGAGTAGATTGATTTTTGTGGCATTTTATCTTTCTGTCAGATTAAGTTTTCTGTTAATTTTTTTCTTTTCAATTTGGTTTTCGTACAAAACATGGTGGACAGTGCTGTTTTCTGTGACCTTTCAATCTTTCATCAAAATTTGAAGAATTTCAACTTACCAACATGAATGTGTTAACGACAGTATAAAATAGCGATGCTAAATTCCAAGATGGCAAAACTGAATCTAATTTATGGACATGATCTCATTTCATTAATTAACCTTTATATTGTTGATTTTTTTACTAAACTTTAACTTTTACTGTTCCAAAATATAAAACTAAACACAAAATAGTAAAAAACCCCAAATATTTCATTAATAACCAGAAAACCAAGACAAACGTCTTATTTCCTTTGTAAGATCATCTTTAAACGATAATTTCTAGAATTTTTAAAATACAAAATTAATTATAGGCCTTAATTATAAAAAATATTAAAATAGGGATGATCAAATTTTGGCTAAATACTGACAAAATTAGTTCTTGAAGTGACAGAATTTATACAAAATATCCAAAAATGGGCTAAAAGTGACAAATTTGGCATTAAAGTAAAAGAAAATTTGGCATAAAGTGACAAAATTTATACAACATATCAAAATTAAAACTAACAGCTTTCAAAATTAGGATTTAAAGCAAGATTATTTAGTAATTGTGAGAATTAGACTAAAACCTGTGACATGTACAAAAAAATGACATAAAATGGTATTGCTGCACGTTTCCATTGTCTTTTTATTATATACATTATTTCAATAAGTGTTTTCTGCCATTTTATTGTCATGTTTTACTGTTTATCTACAGTACAGCAGTTTATATATGAATGTTTGATCTTCATTGAATGTCATTTCATTGGATACAAATAAAGACGTACGGAAAATTAATATCACCATGAATGAACTTGAATTTATGTTTTATTATTGATATGTCCAAAAATCCAAAATGTTATAACTATCTTGTTCTAAATTTTCTTTTAATTTACAGCTGCAAGGAAATCTTAAAGTAACCTTTATAATTGACATTTTAACCTTTATATGTCTATGCAACAAGTCAGCGTAACAAGTTGGCATGGTAACTTGTTACGCAAATCGCCACTGTCAACACACCAAGTCGCTAACCTCCGACGTCACATGCGATGAATTGCTTCACGCATTGTCTATTTTAGTCCGTAAAGCGACTATCAAAGATTAGACAAATTATCAAAGTTTAGACTAAAAATGACACAGTTGGGTGTTAAACTTTAAAGTGACACCGTTTACAGAAAATGTCAGAATTGGGCTAAAAATGAGGTCTTAAAGTGACATAACTTATATCAAAATTAGGCTGAAAATGAAATAATTTGGCTTTAAAATGGACAACGGACTAAAAAATGGTAAAAATGTCGACTTTAAATTAAAGTAACAACAATGTCACTCTTTACAGAAAACCGTCAGGATTGGGATTTAAAGTAAACAATATATAGAAATTATCAAAAGCAAACTGGGAGTGAAAATATTAGGTTTTATACCAAGATGGCAAGACCATACAGATTCTAAGAAAGTAAGAGTTAAAAGTGGCAAAACTGGACGTTAAAGTGTTGCCATCTATATAAGTTATCAACTTCAGGCAAAAAAGTAGCAAAATTACACTTAAAAAGTGACAAAATTTCAACATTTACACAAATTTTCCCACAAAATGTATTGAAACCTAAACATTTTGTGCCATTTTTAATAGTCTTCTACTTCTTTCCAAAGACTAAATTTTAGTGACTACAAAGATTCTCTAGTACACTGTGTTTATGTACATGAACTTGATGAAGACAACGTAGTCACTATTTGCCTTCCAGGGAAAAAAATGAGCGTAAATTAGTGAAAATTCAAAATGTCTACGTCTGCAGTATCTATATGACTGCTGGCAAAAGGGGTCACATGTAAGTCACCCTTTGGTGCAGCAGAAATAGCAGGAATAGTTTATGTCAGTTGAAACTGAGGGCACTTGAAGCATTCCAAAAATGAGGATGTTGATTCTATCAATGTGGCTACGATAACCTTGGAGGTCTTATCTTTCTCTTAATCCTTGTCAGTGAAACTAATTTATCATGACATATGACATTTAGGTTTCAAAATGTAACTTCTATGCTTGGAAAGTCAGATTTAGCTGAGTGAGCTGTTTCAGCTACTCTTGATTTCCACCGACAACTGTCTCATACAGCTGGTATATCTACTCTACATGTTGATATGTCCTTGCTTCAGCCCTGTTGGACTTAGTCAGATTTAGTTCTATTGATTTCCATCGATCTAACAGACTGTCACTTTATCTAGATACGTTTTGCAGATTACATGTCCTGAACTACTGTTAACTCCAAGCCTGGGGTTTGCATATAACTTCTAAGCTTACTGAGTAGCCAGACGCTACATGAACTGTTTCATGCTCCAGTCATGATTTCCATTGATTTCACAGACTGCCACCTAATAAATTTGGTAGTCTAGGTAACATTCAGACCTCAAATGTAACAAATCTATGTTGGGTAGTCAGATTTAACTTACTATTAGTGAGCTGTTTAAACTACTTTTTTTTCAATTGATATATAATGATAGCCAACCACCTCATAATGCTGGTAGACTATAGATACAATGATGGAAGAAGTCTGTGTCTTGGTCTACTGAGTTGAGTATACATCTATGCCTTGTACTCGGATTTCTGAATTGTCAAATGAACTGCTTCACTTTGATCAATTTCCGTTGAAAAGCTGTTAGGCTAGACATGATATTTAAGAGTCTATGCACCCTTCTAAGTTTGAGTCTTCTGTTAAGATGTGTTAGGTAGTCAGTTTTAGCCAAGTGAACTGTTTCAGCTATAGTTTTCTATTGATTTCTATTGATCAACCAGACATCCACCAAGTTATAAATTTAGTAGTCAAAAAAGATGTTTAGTAGTCTATGTGTCCTGGACTACTGCTAATTTGGTAGTCTAGATTACAATATTTAGAAGTCTGTGTCCTGGACTGCTGCTAATTTGGTAGTCTAGATACAATGTTTAGTAGTCTATGTGTTCTGGACTAGTGCTAATTTGGTAGTCTAGATACAATGTTTAGTAGTCTATGTGTTCTGGACTACTGCTAATTTCGTAGTCTAGATATGATGTTTAGTAGTCTATGTGTCCTGGACTACTTCTAATTTGGTAGTCTAGATACAATAGTCTATGTGTCCTGGACTACTGCTAATTTCAGGCTCTGACATTACAAACCTACATGTGGTGGTATATAACACATAAACTTAGCCTGGGGCTGGTATTTATTTACATTCTGAAATAACTTGATGTTGACCTTTGGTCTTCTACTTAAGGTTTGACATTGATCAGCAGGAAACGGTTGTGGTCGTATATTGTAATATTGGACAGCCTACTTTAAACACTTTGCTAGAGTTCTATGATATTCAATTGCAAACTGATGAAAAGTGTGTTGTTTACAGGAAGGCGCTTGATACACTGAAGACTTTATGAGTGGAATGATAAAAGCTTATCTGTGCCAACGTTCATTCTATGTTCATAAATCTAACTTTATTTTGCACCAAGAACTACTAATAGTTCACTAAACCATTTACCAGGTATCCATCCCACCATGGCTTTGTCAGTGTTTTCTGAAGTTACGGAAAATGTAGGACTTCAGACAATAATTTTGCAAATTCTTAGAAGCTGGTAATAATTAGGTTTATACATGACTTTGATAAACTCAACAGTTTCTGAGTTTGTCATCAAAGACTGTAAACTCAATGAACACTGCAAATCCAAATTTTGTTTTGTAAATAGTGGAACTTTCTTCAAACTAAAATTTTCCAATTTTGCCACTATTCAACCCAATGCTGACTTTTTCTATAAATAGTCCAACTTTTGTCACTTTATGTTTTAGACTAATTCTGACTTTTTCTATAAATAGTCCAACTTTTGTCACTTTATGTTTTAGACTAATTCTGACTTTTTCTATAAATAGTCCAACTTTTGTCACTTTATGTTTTAGACTAATTCTGACTTTTTCTATAAATAGTCCAACTTTTGTCACTTTATGTTTTAGACTAATTCTGACTTTTTCTATAAATATATAGTGCTGCTTTAAATTCCAACTTCTTTCACTTGTGACTAACTCTGACATTTTCTGTAACTGGTGTTGCTTTAAACTAAAGCCAACTTGTCACTTTTAGCCCGACTCTGACTTTTCTGTAAATGGCTTGATTTTAATATAAAGCTCACTCCCATCACTTTCAGCCTGTGTCTCTTACAATTTGTAAAAAGTATCGCTTTAATTTTAAATCCCATATTGACAGTAATCTATGCAATTTTCTGGTCATTTTCACAAATGTTTTGTAAATGCATTTGAGCAACAGGTAGTCATTTTACTTCTAGTTTAACATTCTAGCAAGTAACAGTATATATTTCTGTGAAGGCACGTCTTGCACAGTTGTTATAAAGAAAGTCAGTTGTTTTACAATGATATATGGCAACGACATTTTTACATGTCAGTGGTAACAGCACTGTTCTATATTTTGTAGCTGATAAATTCATAAATTTGGCATTTCCACAAGTTTCAAGAACTGATTTGCAATTTTCAAGACTCTAAGCAAATGGTTTAAAATACAAAATACAAATAATTTCGAGGACTGTATGAACCCAATTTACTGTCTGTACTTTTTGTTCAAACTTTGAATATTTATATTCTACTATTTGCATATACATGGCTGTAGACTCCCATGATGCAATGTGTGACCATGGAAGGAACTACACTAGACAATGGATGAGGAACAAGTTTCAATGCAGTTTTCCCTGCAATTGAACACAATTGGGACTTTAAGTTTAACTTCACAAAACCACTGAATGTCATAGTTTACATTTGACTTAATTGGAGGTGACCTGATCTAATCTGGGTTCACTACTACATATATATATCAACAAGCCAATGAAAACAATATCTAGAGATGACATTCCAAGTAGTGCTGTGTTTACAAATAGACGACGTAAAAGCTGTGATGGCAGTCATTCAAGTATGTACAGGGGCAAAGTCTGTAACTTTTCAGTTCATGGTGGCAATGTTTGTTTTGAGAGACAGTCTGTAACTTTGAAAGCTATGAAGGCAGTCATTCAACCATGTAACTTTATGATCTTTGGTGGTTACTTTAGTTTAAAGGGACACAGTCTGTAACTTTATGGTCTTTGATGGTTACTTTTGTTTAAAGGGACACAGTCTGTAACTTTATGGTCTTTGATGGTTACTTTTGTTTAAAGGGACACAGTCTGTAACTTTATGGTCTTTGGTGGTTACTTTTGTTTAAAGGGACACAGCCTGTAACTTTATGGTCTTTGGTGGTTACTTTGACTCTGGTCTTAACCCGACTTAAAAAAGAAACAAGTTTATAGTCGAGAGTTGGGTTTAATAGACTAGTCATGGTGTGAGAGTCTAGTTTATATTGTCGGGATTAGATTTTCAGCTGACTTAACATTTGAGTGTAAAATAAATACATTAAGGCCAACTCTGATGATTGAATTCTTAGCAATTCTCCAAAGTTATCCAAGTTGAGGCAGACTTAACAAATCCAGTCTGAACGAGGCCTAAAAAAATCTATTTTCAGGTTAAAGACTAAAGCTGGATTAGAGTCTGGTTTATGTAGAATTAATGTTCTGGATCTGTGTACTAACTAAAAATAACAATTTCAACCTATAGTAATAAATAACTACAAATATAGTCATTTCCAACATTTATAGCTATTTTTGTACCCATTTATTGCTGAAGAAATATACATAACGGTATAATCATGTTGATAAGTTCCAACATAAAATGGTCTTTACTTTCACATATGTTGCACTTCTTGGTATTTGTGTATTTCTACATTTAGTATCAGATTTAAAGCAAAAACGTATATACATACTAGATTATTTGGCAAATATAACTTCACGTTCAAGAACTGTTTTCTTTTTAGACGTTTGACATATTTTGGGAAAACTTCAAAAACTTTGACCAACTACATGGCCTCAGAAAATAGTGTAGGTAGGTTGGGCATTTATTTTATTTTATTTCATCTTTTTAAGTATTTTTATTTTTGGAAACAAAATGTTGGTTAGAATACCCTTTCTGTGATAGTTTGATCAAATATGTAGACATTGCTGGGGAAAGAAAACAGATGTACATGAAGATCAAGAATTTCTTATCTTTTTGTTTTAAATGTTTAAAAAAATGTTTAGGGTCGAAGGCTTAAACTACGGTCTGTTGGGTTATCAGAAACACATAACTGTTTCTATTTGGCCAAATACAGTTCCTAAAAATAGTCAAATCACCAACATTTCAAATACAAATTCTTTAATAAGGTGAACCTAAAATAACTGTGGGTATATGGTGGCTACTCTAGGGTCAATGCCTGTATATAAATTTTAACACAATGGGTATATACAACGACTTCAGGTTCTATTTCTCTCAAACAGCCAAAGGTTAATTGAAAGTTGTACAGTTGTTATGCTCGACATGTCTACTAGAAAATTAGTAATTATTTTTATAAGGACTTTCACTTTGTATTTTTGTATGATTACATTTCGTCTTTGGAGGAAGCTTTCCAGAGCATGAAATATTTATCACAGAGAATTTGAATAATGTATATTATTTCATGGCACCTGTAATAATATTTTACTTTTTACTAGAGGGTCAAACTAAAACATGAAGGTCAATTTGTTCTCCTGTGTATGAAGCTGAAGTCATGTACAGTGCCCTCTAAGTCATGTACAGTGCCCTCTAAGCCAACTTGACACACCACTGACACAAACTATTTTTGTGGTCCAGCCAGAAATTTAAAGTTATATTTTTATTTAATTTTCATTGTCGATGTATTTACTTAACTAATTCCTTTTCTTCAATTGATATGTCATTTTGTTTTCTTTTCAACTTCTGGCATATAAATATGTACTGTGTATGTATACCAAAATTTGGTATTCCCCTAGCCTTTACTGAGTGATAACCAGAGTGCCAACTTATGATGTATAACTGACATACATCAACTTTCTTGTGAAACACCATTAGTAACCCCTTCTGGGTGGTAAAATTCTATTTTAGGTCACAAGAGTCAGTGTATTTGCTAAGAGTGGTAAATAGGTAAAATCTACCTGAGTTTCCTAGTCATTTTACCAGGGTTACCTACTAGTTTTTTTTTTGTCAAGAGTGGTAAATAGGTAAAATCTATCTGAGTTGCCCAGTCATTTTACCAGGGTTCTCCACTGATGTTTTTTGGGAGATGGGGTAGGTAAGTGTAGGAATAAGTCTACCTGAGTTCCCTAGTCATTTTACCAGGGTTCCCTACCAGTGTTTTTTATGAGGGTTACAAAATCTACCAAGGTTCTCATGTCATTTTACCTGTGTTCCCAAACAAAATTATCATACACTCTATGGGGAAACACTGCCATTTTTACCCCTTTCTGCTATCGGGGTTTCCCAACCTTAGCAGAAGCACTGAAGTGTTGACATTCAAGTCACCCACTTTGCCATCATTTTGATAGGAAGTCATATGAGGGCACTGTAAATTTGGGAAAATTCAGGCTAAACTTTTCACAGACACAGACGTCATACACATTGAAGTACAATGATGTTACAGTAGTCAACAAAATGGGAGTAAAAGAACAATGGGTTCAATTAAAATTATATTATTAACAACAAAGTAAATGCAGAAATAGTTGAACTCAATTCACATATTATATGTTTTTGGGTCAATATTTTGATTCTTTATACTCTCCCCTCTCAAACCAATGAACTATATCTTTGCATTTATTCAAACACATATAAATTGTAGAAAATAAACTTACAAAATGTAAGCGATAACAACAAACAATATCTCTACATTTATTCAATATACACATATATTATCGACAAACACTTACAAGACATAAGCGATGACTCCCACACTCCAGATATCTGATTTAGGAGTGATGCCTTCAAATCGAATTACTTCAGGGGCGATGAAGTCCAACAATGAATGAAGTTCTTTTATTTCATCTCCAATGTGTCTTGCATTACCAAAGTCTGTTAGCTTGATGATGAATGGATCCACAGTGGTCTTGTCTACACATAGAATGTTTCCAGGCTGTAACAAATAACAAGAAATATTTGATGAAAAAAAACAAAATCTCACGGTCAAACACTCAGGCAGATAAAAAAATATTTTGGGATATACCATCAATTTTTGGAGTGTTTATGCCTGTATGTTACATACTAGGTAACTTTCTATTTAGGTCATAGTCTATTACTCTAAGATTAGACAAATTCAACTTTGACCTGATCTCTATGGAGTTCATTGGGTGTAAGTGCAAGTTCAACTTTGACCCGATCTCTACAAAGGTCATTGGCTATAAGTGTAAGGTCAACTTTGACCCAATCTGTTGAGGTCATTGGGCATATAAAGTGAGAGTTCAACTTTGACTTGATCTCTATGGAGGTCATTGGGTATAAGTACAACTTCAACTTTGACCTCATCTATACAGAGGTCAGTCTACGAGTGAAAACGTTGAACTTTGAACTCACCTCAATATCCAAATGTACAATCTGTTCATGGTGTAGGTAATCAATGGCTCTACAAAGTTGTTTGACGTAGAAAGCACAGTGTTCCTCATTGAAGTCCATGTCACTGTTAGCAATACAGTCAAATAACTGACCACCAGGTATACTATCAAGGAAGAAAGATGTATGCAGTTAGTTGAATACAAGAAACAAAGGAGGAGTTGTACGTGAAAGTCAGATCTGTTTGTAATCAATCAATCAATCAATCAATCAATCAATCAATCAATCAATCAATCAATCAATCAATCAATCAATCAATCAATCAATCAATCAATCAATCAATCAATCAATCAATCAATCAATCAATCAATCAATCAATCAATCAATCAATCAATCAATCAATCAATCAATCAATCAATCAATCAATCAATCAATCAATCAATCAATCAATCAATCAATCAATCAATCAATCAATCAATCAATCAATCAATCAATCAATCAATCAATCAATCAATCAATCAATCAATCAATCAATCAATCAATCAATCAATCAATCAATCAATCAATCAATCAATCAATCAATCAATCAATCAATCAATCAATCAATCAATCAATCAATCAATCAATCAATCAATCAATCAATCAATCAATCAATCAATCAATCAATCAATCAATCAATCAATCAATCAATCAATCAATCAATCAATCAATCAATCAATCAATCAATCAATCAATCAATCAATCAATCAATCAATCAATCAATCAATCAATCAATCAATCAATCAATCAATCAATCAATCAATCAATCAATCAATCAATCAATCAATCAATCAATCAATCAATCAATCAATCAATCAATCAATCAATCAATCAATCAATCAATCAATCAATCAATCAATCAATCAATCAATCAATCAATCAATCAATCAATCAATCAATCAATCAATCAATCAATCAATCAATCAATCAATCAATCAATCAATCAATCAATCAATCAATCAATCAATCAATCAATCAATCAATCAATCAATCAATCAATCAATCAATCAATCAATCAATCAATCAATCAATCAATCAATCAATCAATCAATCAATCAATCAATCAATCAATCAATCAATCAATCAATCAATCAATCAATCAATCAATCAATCAATCAATCAATCAATCAATCAATCAATCAATCAATCAATCAAGCCATGAGTTAATTTTGGTCATATAGTCAAACATTACTATAAAATCAACATACATGTCATATTGGTGTTTCAATATAGGACAGTTATGTGCATCATTGTGCATAAAATTTCAATAATTTTGATAAAGTTGCACTGTAAAATGTACCGTATTTGGACAATACTTGAAGTGTTCAGTACTTAATAACTTAAAGTGGAATATCTGAAGTCTGTGAAAACATTTCATGTTAGAATAGTGTAAACAGACTAAAATTTGAACACAAACTAAAATCATGATTTGAATGTGTTGAAATACTGTACACTTAAAGTATAATGACAAGACTACATGATGCACGAGTGCAAGTTTGGCACACTAAGGGTATTTGCATGAATGTTTGCAATGCTCTCTGCAACAGAAAACCCTGCAAACACGAGTGCAAATACATGTACCCCTGAATACCCACACTGCAAACTCATATAGCATGGGGTTCTGTTATCACTACATATGTTTATCAAAAACTTCAAATTTCCGTAAAATTCAAACTGCACAATCATGCCATTTTGTATCAAGGAACGATTGTACTCTCATTTGCAAGCAGCTATGCAATAATGTTTTCTGGTACTGAATTGCAGTGAAATATAACTAGTATATGCATGTGTACTGGTGCAAGTAATCTCTGGCACATTAATAAAAATAGACATTAAAGATTATCTACTTACTATTCCATAACAATGACCATCTCATAGGATGATTCAAAACTCTCATAGTGATGAACCACTGATGGATGTAACAAACTCTTCATAGTTTGGAGTTCTCGTTGGGCATCAATTCTCCTTGCATCATGATAACCAATGAACTTTGCAACATAATTTGATTGGCTGATACTGTCTGTGCACAGGTGTACCTTGCAGAATTTACCCCTGCAAAGATATTAAATAATATATGATTAACTTTACTTGCGTTGCTAACCATTTTGTTGTTGCCTAGTTTAATCCACTTGCTACCAATTACACTTGTGTTGCTACCCACTTTACTTATGTTGCTATGCATTTATCTTTTCTTTTTCCCAGACTGTCAGTCTTTTTTCCTGTGTTGTCTAATTTTTCTGTGTAAATTGTTTTTAAAAAAATAAAAAAACAGTATTCCTAATTACCTTGCCAGCTGGTGTTTGATATCATAGAAGTCATTGACATCCAGTGTGTGTTCATCAGTTTTATCTTCCAACACTTCAGGAATGGGTTCTGAAATAAATGGTACATTTAAGGTATCATAACATGTGTTTATCTTTGTGTACACACTTTTGTATAATTTGCTGAATTCTAAATCTACAGTGTCTTTGAAATAACCCACTAAGGTGTCATACTATTTAGAAATACTTCTACCTATTCCTGAATCAGGAATGGATTCTGAAACAAAACGGTATGTTGAAGGTATCATAACATGTTAAATTTGCTTGGTGTGCATGCTTTTGTATCTTTTGACTTGGGCTATCTTTTTAGTCAGTCTGAATAATATAACAATGATGGTTCTTATATAGTGCTTTCCCACTCTGTGCTCAAAGCACTTTACAATTATTACCCCTGGCATGGATCTATATCTGTACAACGGCCCCTTTATACTTCCTCAACTCCCTGGGGAGCATACAATCTATTGCAGCCTATATAAGCGCATATGATTAAAGCATTCACACTGCAACCTCTATCCTACCAGGTCCCCAATTATACAGCTGGGTGGACTGGGGCACAGTTGTGGTTCAAATCTTGCCCAAGGAATTTAGCCACTAAGAAACAAACAGAATCTATCCTTGAAATAATCTACAAAGATGTCCAAGTAGTTTGAAATGCAAGCGATTTCCTTTTACTCACGAAAGCTACGGTTGTGTCAATTTAATAATATTGAGAATAGATGTAGTGTATATTTATACCTGATGGTACAGTTAGCTTGGCAGATGTAGATGCATCTCCTACCAAGTTGACAGCTTTACATGAATATTCTCCGTAGTCATAGCTACAGACTCCACTCACAGTCAGAGTACACACTCCATCCTGGTCTACTTCCTGGATGTACTTGCCTCCTTCCATAATAAGTAGACCGTCCTTGTACCATGTGACATGGGGTTCAGGTGAGGCTACTATTATACAGCTTAGTTGTACTATTGTACTTTCTGCAGCAGTTGCATTGTTCAAAGTTTTGATAAATGTTGGTGATGCTGTAAAATCAAAATATAAATTATTAGTGTAACTAATTAAAATAAATTATACATAAATTAAAAAAACAGGAAATAGTAATGATATATTAAAGGGGAACACCACTCGAGGAAATACAGATATTTTCATAAAATTTGGGTTCTGGAGAGTCATTTCATGATTTTACATCACCTACAATTATTTATGATTTCAGAGAAACAGGAAGTTGATCTTGTGCCTTTAACGTGATTTAACGTGATTGCCATAGTTGTAAATTAACCATGACAAGACAGGAAAGAAAGCCTCAAAGGCTCATATAATCCATTGTAGTGTTCATGTACTGGTCCAGTCTAATTTTAAGTCCACAATAGTTTTGGCTTGGATGATGTGTTCTGGTAAATTGTTCCATTGAGATATGACACGCTGAGAGAAATTTATTGGGTATATTTGCTGTGACTAATGCATCATGGGAGTCAGCAGAAATGCATGGTTGAACAATGAATATTCATGACTCCTAAGTGCTTATTCCCTTCAGTGAAAAACATCTCTCATGAATATTCATTGTGAACAAAGGATGTGAATGTTCAACTGTCTTTCAAGTTTGCGTTCTGAATGCCTTAGCTAATGGTAACTTTCTATCCATCATGTGGAGTATACCTGCAAGATTACACTTCTGTACGTGTACGCGTTCTAATATGCAACTAAACCTCTCAAACAACTAAGTTTTATACCTTGTACATGGAGATTGACTGCTACTGACACCATACCAAGAGCATTCTCAGCAACACATTTGTATTTCCCAGCATCTTCAACCTTGACATTGTAGATACACATAGTACTTTGACCAGGTGTGTGTGTAATCTCCATTCTGTTTTCTAATAATACACTCTCTTGTATAAACCATTCAATCTCTGGTTTAGGAATACCTTTGTATTTGCAGGAGAATGTAGCTGTCTGTCCTGCCATGACAGTACAAGATTTGGGTTTCTGGATCCACTTTGGTGCTTCTGTTGAGTCAAAATAAAAATCCAACTATCATACTTAGTTTCAGTTAAAATTTCAGGAGTTATCATGAGTTTATAAAAAAGTTTGTCACAGGTTTTCTTAGAAAAAGAGTAAAATTTATAAGTACATGTTCCCATGTTAGTTGGGAGAAACAACTCAATTTGGATGTCAATACCTGTTATTTGTATATGCACTGGTTTTTGTAGGTACTGGTCTAGGTACAACGCTCTGTTGGTTGGTAGGACAGTTATCAGTTGGTGTACATGTTAACCACCTGTGATTGGCTTATGTATAGTCCTACTGACAGGTAGGAAAGATATCGCTAGGTATCTATGTTACCTACCTGTGATGGTTCTGGTTTCTCATACATAACCCTGCAGGTCAGTAGGAAAGTTATTGGTGGGTATATGTATTACTTACCTTTGGTAGGTAGACATTCTGGTTTCCATAGATATCATTCTGGTAAATAACCTTGTGGTTGGTAGACTTCTGGTTCTGTAGGTACCGGGTGTATATGTTACCTACCTGTGATTGGTTTGGGTATTCCTACCTCTAGTCAGTAAGAAAGTTATCTGTTGGTGTATACATTACTCACCTGTGATTGGTTTAGGTTCTGGTTTCCGTAGGTACTGCTCTGGTACAAAGCCCTGTTGGCCTGTAGGAAAGTTATCGGTTGGTGTAGTTTGGATCTTGTACGTGTTATTACTTCCCCTTGCAATCACCTTGACTGATTCACCTTTAGTTATCACCACTTCATCACCACCCTCTGCCATTACATCCTCTGTCACCTCGTATGTCTCACCAACGACAACGGTCTGATGAGGGAGAGAAAAACAAAGTCAATTACAAAAATGACTGTAACCATGGCAATTAATGGTCTGATGAGGGAGACAAACATTGGGGTTTAAGGTTGAGATACAGGTTTTAGTGCAGGATAAATGACATATTTTGAAATGAATGATTCTTAGTAAATAATGATGATAAGGCCAACAAAAAAAATTGTGTGGTTTCAATTACGCTCAATTTTAGAATAGGTGGGGTACGTAGATTTTTTATTTTATTTTTTGAATATTTCTTTTTTCACATTCTTGTTCAGGTAGTTATATTTTCCGTTGTTTTCCATATGGTCTCTGTGTTATTGGTTTCTTCTCATCAGATGTACAGCCATTACAGATTGGAAGAACAGTTTTACATTGTCTTTTTAAAGTTGATGTAGTTTCCGCATTCACTATTTCTTGCGAGACTTCACACAATTTTTGCGATTTTATTAATTTTTTTCTCAAATACATAAATAAAAAGTTTAGGGTTGGCCTGAGAAACTAGGTGGTGGTCGGGTAACCGGAACAAAACAATTTTTTTCTAGGCCTAACTATCTAAAACTTTATATTTTCAGAAATGTAACTGTGTGAATTTTATTATCATGTTGATTTTTTTCATAAAAACAGGTATGTTTTTGGGGTGAAAACAAAATTCTATGAAAAAGTGTAACTTGACATCAATCTGCAGGGTCATAATGTTTCTGAGAGTTTAGATTCTTTTGATTTCAAGCATATATATGACTAAATTCTATGCTCCAATCATTTCTTGTTCCTTTGCAATACTGTGTGACAGTGGAAATGTGGTACTATAAATAAAAAATCTATTAATATTAATTATAATTATATCATAACAGAATAGGTACAATTTGTTATTGTTTATTTCCCATGAACCTACATCTTGTCGTTAATTATTTTCTTTGTATAACACTCTCCCTTAAGTACTTAGTTTATCTGAAGAGACAAAGTGATGGATGGCTGTCTGCACTGAAACATTACGTTAACATTCTTACATTTGGAAATAAATCAATCCAAGGGGAATGACATCCATTTCATATTATTCATCTTAAGTTACACAACTGTGAATTAATCACGACCACAATCTGAACTTTCACATAGTTGTCTGGGACTGATAAGCTTACATGTGATGAAACTATCATCCATTTATCATATACATGTAGGGGGCATGTTATGGCATAATTACCCCACTCCTCATGAACATGTCAATAATTCACCACCACTCACCAGATAATTATCGTGTTATTAGCTTTTACACAGTCTCACAGATGGTTGTGAGTTGTAAATGACAACAATAAAGGTATTCTGTGAAATTTGACTGACAGTTACTACAGAGATTTTTTACTACTTTGTATCAACTTGATAATGCACTTGTAGCAAAGATGTTAAAATTGATCAGAAATCAATACAGTTGTAGCAAAGGTGTGAACTATTTCAGACATCAATCAAACTGAAAATTTTCTTTGAGTAGAATTCCATCAAGAGGATATAACATATCGAGTTCTTTCTGACAGTACATATCCCTTTAATCTTTATTCCATGTACCAAAGGCATGCAGAAATTTCTATCTTTAATACTCCATCAACAATTTCAATTTCAAATTCCAGAAAAGTTTAATTTTAACTTTCATGTCATCTACATCTGTTATTTTATTCTAATGTCACTTTTTTTTTTAACTTTCTGTTGATCAGCACTGTCACAAAGTCAGTCATTTCAGCCTGTGTCATTCTTATTTTCTTTTGGTAATGTTTTTGATTATTGCATGTCATCTTTTTTTTTTTTTTTTTTTTTCTTTGACATGAGTGACTAAAAATGATTTTCCATGTTTACACTATGGACAATAAAGTTATTTGATTTGATTTGATTTGATTTGATTTGATTTGATTCTGAAAAAGAACATCTTGCTCTCTGAGTCGATGTACTTTTCTGAAAGTTGTATGTAGATTTGTTGTCAAATTTTGATACTATATTTGAACAGTAAGTTATTACTGATTTTTACTTTACACTGAGAAAGTATAGTTGTGCAATGAAGTTCACAAAAAAGTTCACATTGTTTAAAGTCATGATTTTGTGAAAGTGCTGTAAGGGAAAGGAAAATTTAGTATGTGTAAGTGATTAGTTTAATTCTCCTAAGGCTAGGAATGTTTTCTACTTTATGTATGAAGTCTTTTTTAGGATATGGAATTTAGCTTCATGTATATTTAGAAATCCTAAGATGACATTACCTTTCCATCTGTGTAGTATTATTTTAGTCATTCTACTTTTTTCAAGATGGAGATGAATTCTCTCAGTTAAAGGTACGACTGGAGCATTTTTTAAAACTCTTTTGTTCGATATAATAACTTAATTATATAATATTGTACACCCTGAACAGTATTGAATCACCTGTTGGTAAATGTATTTAGGCCAAAAAATTGTTTCTTGTCACGTTTTTTTTAGTTGCATTTTGTCTAAAATGGTGCTACAATTTTTTTTTTTTATTCTCAACAAACCTGTCACTCAGTCTACTATTTATGGAAGTTACTGTTCTTTTTATTAAATTAGTACTTTGCAGCAAGTGTGTATGTGTGGGACAGATGTCATTTGCCATTTGCTTGTTCATGATTGGCCCTGCAGTTGTCTTCACTGAAGTAGGGAGGATTATTTTTGAGATTTTAAGATTTAGAAAGGTATGCATGGCAACCCGGACTAAAAAATACTCACACATTATAAGGTTCTGGCCGACACTTACACCTCATTGGATTTCGTCGGGCACTCACACCTTATAAGGTTGGGCACTCACACCTTAAGTTATAAGGTCGGGCACTCATGCCTCATAAGGTTCTGTCTGACACTCACGTTTTGACTGACATGCACATCTTGTAAGGTTCTATCACATTTTGTTTGTCCTTACCTCTGGTCCAGGAATTCCTGGCACTGCTGGACTAGAAGGTCTAGGACTTCCAGATGCAGGACTTAGTGGCATAGGACTCATGGCTGGTGTAAGGGTTGGTGTGGTACCTCCACTAGATACACTCTCACTCTTACCAGCTGCTGCTGTAAATTTACGTAGTGGTATTGGACTTGGTTTTCCCGGAAAACTGACCTCAGAACCAGAACTAACACTGTCAGTAGATTTACCTAGAGAAAAAAGAAGACACTCTATCAACATGATTTCAGACTGTAAGAAAGGCTCCATAACATAACGTATATATCGGCATATCTGTCCTGAAATACGCCAGCCAGGCATCCACACAAGTTGACCATTGTGTGCGAACAACCAACTGGTGACCTCTGATGTCACAAATGTACAGCACATACAATTGTGCAAATTTTTCTCTCCCTCATATGGGATGGTTTTGTATTTGTACATAGAATGGTAAATGCAGGGACGGTCACTAACATTCACTCAGGACAGAGAATATTAACACAACCTCCTATAGGTGTCTGAAGTCAGAACAGTTTCAGCATGGTTTGGGCCATAACAACATTTACACAAACATCGAACCATGATGACTGTCAGGAAGGATTTTTCACAACCATGTAAACAGGGTATAATCAACTCACCGTATCTTCTCTCTGCAATGGCTTTAATTTCTAGAAGTTCTTGCTGTGTTCTACTTAATATATCTCTAATCTCTTTCACCCAAGCCTGTTTGACATAGATAGTCTTGGCCTAAAACCAAGGACACAACATGTGATTACAAAAGATTAAACTAAGTTACATCAAATATCAAATAATAAATAAATCCTCCCTATTTCCAAAGTTAGAATATAGAACTTTCAATTTCCATAAATTTGAACAAAATCATTTATTTTACATGTTTCTGTAGTATAATCATGACAAAGGCATTTAGGATGAAATAGGATAAATGTTTTTACATTCATGGTTGCATTTGACGAGTACAATTTCTTCAGAGTCGCAATCATTAAGAACCTGGTAACATTAGTATTTAATCTGTGTAAATGGATGTCTGAATCTCTATACAGATAAGATAAGATACTATGATTAGTAACCATTTATTGCTTGGTTACTAGAACAGACTTGTCATATTTGGCCAGTGAGGGCGCCCTTGTCATTATGACCATGGTCATAATTATTATAGTTATTGCAATAACTCACTGAATCTTGGTATAAGTACCTCCTAGGATGGTGGTGGAGATAGTGTACATGAAGTGGTAGTTATGAGGGGAGAGTAGTGGTGGTGTGTAGACATTAGCAACTGCAGATTGTGTGGATCGTGTTAGTTGTGGGGGAAGGGGGGTGGGGGGAGGGGGGAGGGGTGAATACATTATATTGATAAGATAAAGTACCTGAAGAGTCATCAGTGATGTTGACGTAGCCTTACCATACCATAACTCAAATCTTCTATCATCACTAAGGTCATCTGTCATTCCAATACCAGGTAACTATGGAAACAAAACAAAACATTAAAATACCTCAATGTACACGATTCTCAGTTATGTATGATCTGCAGAGATAAACTTACAAACCACACAGACTAACAAACAAACAAACACACACACAAACAAACAAACAAACACACAAACAAACAAACAAACGAACAAACACACAGACAAACAAACAAACACACAAACTTGAAACTAATGATCATCATGTGTGATTTTCAGAGATATCTTAGTGAATGTTTTCAATCATTCAGGTATGAGGTTAATAATGACAATTACAATCTATCCTACAAGACTTACTGTTATTTCATTCACTTATTGTTACCACTCAAAATAACAGCAAGTCCAATAGGATATATTACTCCATTATTGATTTATATCCTGATTATGATTGGACTAGATTAGTTGACAGACAACTATTTTTTGATCCCTTCCCATTTATTTATGTAATCATACTCTCTTTACTGACTTGTATTATTTTGTCATGTTTTTCAACAAACAAACAAACAAACAAACAAACAAAAATAAACTAGTTAACTAACCAACACACAAACTGCTAAACAAATACTCACTGTCATATGTGATTTGTAGAGATAGCCCGGAGACTCCAATTTACTTTCTTTCTTGATTTTAGTAAACATAATAAGACTATGAAAGAGATAAACCAGTCTATCTTTTCCTTTGCCTTTAGGTTTACTATCCCACACTATCAGTTGGTCCTTTCTACACAATTCACCAAGGTCTTCAACGTTACCCTGTAAAACAACAGCAACATTTTAATATCTATAAAAACTTTATAAAGAAACTTTTATCATGATTTAGTCCAAACATTTACCATATTTGGAAGTAGGCAAAGGGGAGGATGTTTAATACCTTAAAGTACCAATTCTGGCTAGTCTTTGACCATATTTGGAAGTATACACAGGAGAGTTTTATTCTACTTCCTGGGTAAGTTTTGACCTTTTATAGGTAAAGGTAAATTTTTGACTTTATTTGGAAAAGTATAAGAATGACACTATAGGCTAGTCTTTGACCATATTTGGAAGAGAATGAAAAAGTTTGATGATTCTAGTGGGTAGCCTTCGACCATATTTGGAAATGTGTGAGGATGTTTGATGCCACTATTGGCTAGTCTTTGACCATATATGGAAGTGTATGGGGAAGTTTATTACTACTTACTGGGAAGCCTTCAATCAAACTAATATGCATGAGATCATTGGCACGTTTTGGTACTTGTAACATAACATCCACTGCCAACTGGAAAAATAAAAACACAAAAGGAATCAAATATTTATCCAATGCAAGTTATGGCATTATTGTTTGATTATTTATACTACATTCATTATTTCAAAGTAAAAATGATTTGTTTTGGTAAATTGATTGATTGATTGATTGATTGATTGATTGATTGGTCTGACAAAGCTTGCCTCCAGCCCAACACAATAATTGATTGATTAATAAATCTAATATAAGCTTACCTAAAAGTCAGTCATGTTTAGCCCTTGCTGTATACTTGACAAATTCTTTGAGTAGTAATTGATATTTGGTGATTCTTTGTACTGGTTGATCAATTGGTTAGTAGTTTTATTGATTAATTGATTGATTGATATCTCTCACAAATACTTACCTCCAAGTCGGCACAATCTTGTTTAGCTCTTGCGGTGTATTTGACAATTTCTTTGAGTAGTAGTTGATATTTGGTGATTCTTTGTACTGGTTTGATAAGGTAGTCAGACAAACTCAGCTGCTTGTCTCCACCTAGTGTTTTACTAAACTCCTACAGAGGAGGAAAGAAACAACAACAATCATGGTTTCATCAGTCGTACCAAGAAGTTTGATCTGAATAGATAAACACAGTCAAATAATATAAAGAGAAATACAACTCACCTCAAAGTAACTCTTGACAACTGGAGTTGACAGGAAAGATTCGGATCTCTGCTTATTTTTGCAGTACTGGACATGCATTTCAAATTTGGGTTGCTAAAGTAGGTAAAGTCATACAAGATAAAATAAGTCTATGTTTACATACATGTATATACAACAACAACAACAACAACAACAACAACAACAACAACAACAACAACACACTCTTTACATATGCAATCATGATTGCTAGTGTGTTGTTGTATATAAAAAAGTTTATATTTGCAGACAGTGAAGATGACTAAGTAAAGCAAAGTGATACAATTTTTGATTCAGCTCACTAGAATCATGTATTGGATATTTTTTAAACCATTCAAGTTGTTATATATTGAGTTTTAAAACACCATATTCCGGTTATGGAAAAAACAAAAGATTACATAGTTTGGACTCTAGGAGTGCTGTTTGGAAGCCAGGAAGTGAGGGCCACAATTATTAAGTACTGTAGACCTTCTTTGAAAAATTGCTATTTTCCAGTGTGAACTTGCAAAGTTATCTTTATGCACTTTATTGACTACTTCTTGTACTGCCATGCTGTTGATATCCATGTTGAAAGTTTAATGCATTTTCCCTAATCTGGGATTGAAGCTTGTTTTTAAGAATTGCAACAGAGTAGGTAGTCAGAACATGCCATATTCAAGTCTTTATCAGTGTTTTTGCTAAGGATGGTAAGTAGGTAAAATCTACCAGGGTTCCCATGTCATTTAATATTGGGTTCCCAACCAAAATTATCATAGACTTTATGGGGAAATACTGCCATTTTTACCCCTTTCTGTTACCATTGTTCCCCAAACTTAGCAAAAACACTGCTTATACTTTGAATAACATTTGCTTACACTTACCCACTTAATGAAGGCACGGCCGACACTGGCTGCATCATCATTGCAGTTTTCAAGTTCTTGCACAAAAATACTGCAACAAAAACACAATCAAACAATTTAAAATTCGAAAAGTTCTTTCTTCGTTCGTATATCTGACATTTCAAATTTCAGTGTCTTGGAATAGAAACTTTCAGACTAACCCATCAAAATAAATGCAAAAGATTAAGACTTTTTTAAAATTTCTGGAATGTATACAACATTACGATATGATAACCAATGTGTGTTAGTGTATAATTTGACATACAGACTGACAATTGTGATTTCTTAAGAACAGTACACACCTATCTAAAGTTTATATACAGTAGTTGTCATAGCAATTTCATAAAATCCATTTCACTTACTTGCTGTGAAAATCTACAATTTCTTCCAAGTTCATAAAAATCATATCTTTTTTGCCTTGTAGTACTGATGGTAGAGTTGGACTGTCCATTGCTTTCATGTGGTTATGTACAGCAAACTGTATATCCTTCACAAACTGTCTTTCTGTGGCCAACAACTCTTCTAACACATACCTGTGATGGTAGTATAAAAAGACAAATAGATGTAGTTGTTGCTATACAGTTGACATGTTGAAAATGCATGTTAGTGCCCACTTTCCTAACCTAGGGCGCCCTCACATGATGCTTTATAGTACATGAAGTTTACACTGAGAGTACAGCGCTGGTAGTGTTACATTCTAACTTCCACAGATATAAACAAACTGATAAAAGCATCACCTGTACCTACATCAGAGGCATTCCTTGTTCTGTTCTGTCTGTCGTATTGTTAATTTCACCTAATTTTGTCGTTGTGTGAAATCTTTCCTTAACACACTCCATTCAAGAAAACATACCAATGTTGTTTTGCTGGTTGTATTACAATATGCTAAAGCTGCTGTATAAATAGGGATCTGGTAGGATAGAGGCCACTGTGTGAAGGATTAAATCCTGTGGCTCTGCTTATAGAGGTAGCAGGGTTTGTATGTTCCCTTGTCAGTTGACAAAGTACGAAGGGTCATTGTGTAAGTTTAGGTCTGTGTTACAAGTAATAAATTTTGAGCACAGTGTGGGAAGGAGCTGGACGAAAAATTCCATTTTCATTCATTATGTTATACATCTGGCAGCTGGTAGAACTCTCAACAGGTACCATAAATATGGATGCTTTGCTCTTTTATGAAAACAAAAGAAGTTCACTTATATAACACTAGAGGTAGGGGGCAAGATTTTATTACCGCCCAGATAGGCTGCTGTGGTGACTTCTAACTTACTCTCTCTTCTTCATGTACTCTAGTTCTTTACTACCAATTCTTTCCAGCTGACTGAATTCTTCTGGCATCTCTGGGAATTCCCTGGATTTGGGTCTTTCTTTCCTTTCATACTGTGTATGTGTCTTCTTTTCCAGCAGACTGGGACGTACCCAACCCTGTCTTGGTGGATGTGACTTGGTCGGTTTTGTTCTCACCAGCCACTGGGTGGCGCTGTTTGAATCTAGTACATCAACATACTGGCCGTCCACTAGAGGGATATCTTCAGTGTTGCTAGGGTCTGGTGTGTAGTCGGCGACAGCCATGTAAATTTCAAATGACTGAAAATAGACATGTCACCAAGACTTTAATTCCAATGTCTTGTACACAGTACTTTTGTTAGGCCAGTAAGTCAAATCTAACTGTGTTCTCTTTGTATTTCATTAGCGTTCCCTACCAGTGTTTTTGTTAGGGTGGTATTACATTTTCAATGTATTTACCATGGTTCCTACGAGATTTGAGTTCCGTGTGTATTTACTATACTTTCCGACCAAAATTATCATATAAGGTATACATGTTTTACTTTATATTCCAAAACCTTTCATAAGAACCTTTCACATGAAAGGTGCATGACATCACGAATAATAATGAGCTCATTATAATACTATAAGCTTGGTTTACATTACTTCTAGTGTCTGATACTTACCTCAAGTGTTACTTTGATATCTTCAGCTTCTGATGAATCAGATCCCCCAGAATCTCTATGGACACTTGGTACTCGGAATGGAGGTTTGGGTTTTAGTGTGGTGTCTGAGAGCAGTCCAGGACGGCTTTCATCTCCAGCTATGATAAAATTGTTAATACACAATCTAAATGAGAAACTTTGGTTCTGAGAATGGATGTTTAACCCTTTCAGGACTAGAAACTTTCCCGCCAAAATTTTTGAACAAAAATTCTTGTTTCTCTGTAATTTTTGGAAAAAGATCAACTTCATTTTAGATCAGAATTCAAGAAATATTACTTCCCAATGAAGTAATATTCTTAAATTTTAGAAAATGTTCTTACAATCAAGTTTCTATTTATTCCAATGTCGTCTCTAGGAATGAAAGGGTTAAGTTTCAGAAAAGTGTCTGAAAGAAGTACATGGTGACTTTCATCTCTAGCTACATTTACATGTGAGACTTCAAATTTACATCTCAATTCTGAGAACGATATTTCAAGTTAATTTTTTTTGCACTTTCATGTAGCTTGAGAAGAAAGTTGCCATGTCCTGCTTTCAGATCTGAAAGAAGTACAAGTACACCTCCAACTAAAATAAACATGCAAAAGCAAATTAACCTGAAAATTTGGTTCTCAGAATTGAGGTGAAAGTTTTATGAAAGTGTCTGATAGGCACAAGAATCAAATATCACTGATGAAATTATCATTAATAAAGTGAAACTTTGAGTCACGACTTACTTTCAGCTAACTTGTCTAATAAGGCTTCAGAAGCACTCTTTTCAATACTGGACTCTCTTTGTAGTAATGACGGTGAAATATAACCAACCTGAAAATTAATGCATATTGTAACAATGAAACCTTTATATACAATAACATTTGATGGTGAAATGTAGTCAATGTCAAATTGATACAAATTGTTGCAATTGAAACTCTTCTAAAATAACAATAAACAGCATGATTGTCTCAAACAGTTTCATAAACTTTAGCACCAAAGTTTGGTTATCACAGTGTGTGACACCCAATCTGTCCTGGAGACAAATATACCATAGTTGGATTGTCAAAGTCTCTGACACCTCATCTGTCCATGAGACAAAATTACTACACATGTAGTTGGATTGTCACAGTGTCTGACACACCATCTGTCAGGGAGACAAAATTACCATGGTTGGATTGTCACAACACCTGGCACACCATCCATCAGGGAAACAAACTTACCACCGTTGGATTGTCACAGTGTCTGGCACACCATCTGTCAGGGAGTCAAACTTACCATAGTAGGATTGTCACGGTGTCTGACACCATCTGTCAGGGAGACAAACTTACCATAGTTGGATTGTCACGGTGTCTGACACACCATCTGTCAGGGAGACTTGTACAGGTATCTAGTACCTCTACTAGATCACCTATGTTTAATACCAATCTACCACTTTCATCCATGTAGTTATCAATAACTGTGTAAATATAGTTTGTTTCCTGTTTATAACAAAAACATACAAAATTACTCCCATGGATTTAATGTATCAAAGTCATATTCAATACATCACTGTACAAACACATCTATCATCCTCAACTTTACCTTAATAGATGTACTAACTACTTGTGCATTGATCACCATCCTCTCCCTCATCATCATCATCGTCATTGTCATCATCATCGTCATCGTAATCACCACCACCGCCACCACCACCACCACCACCACCACCACCACCACCACCACAACCACCACCACCACCACCACCACCACCACCATACACATCATCCTCCTCCTCCTCACCACCAGCACCATCATCAATTCTATCACCACCACTACAACCATCACCATAACAACACTCAAAGTCATCCGATAGCCAACATCTTGTACTTCAAACCATAATTGGACAAGTTCAACCTACCTCTCCAATAATAAATGTCTGTTTGGTCCTTTTATCTTCATCATTTGTCTTTGCATCACTAGTACTGGTAGAATGTTCAGAATCAGTGGCACTACTAACTACTCCTAAAAAGACAACAAAATATTAGTAAGTGTTGATAACCTAACCAGCAATGAGGAATTCTCAAACTAAATTTTGTCTTTTACGAGAGATGTGATTTTTAATACAAATAACTTGTGAACTTTACAGTGCCATGGAAATCCAAGGATGTAATTTAGCCAAATTCAATGTAGAAGTCTGAACTTGGGAGGCATAAAAACTTACACCACTGAAATTAAGCATGCAAAGATGGTTAAATAAGGTTAGGAGCATGGGTTTCCTCTTGGAGTTTGCAGACATAAATTCACTTCACCAGTTGTGAATAGAATTTGAAGGATACCTACCTCTCTATTTACACGGAAGTTGTAAGCATGTTTGAAAAATGAAGAATTGTACAATGAAAATGTTTATCTTGTGTATTCCTGCATTTGATGATTTGAATATTATTGATAGATCAAATATTCTATTGATGAGTAATATACATGTATAATGATATGATATGATAGCAACACACAGCTGAATATACATACACTATCAGAACTGAGTATATAAAATGGTATTTCTAAGAGATAAATCATATATTGACATCTTATATTATATTAACTAAAGAACATTTCTAATCACTGAGTCATAACATTTCCTGGAAGTGAATCCCAAATGTTTGCCAACATCTCATAAACATCATTAATAATAATAATAATAATAATAATAATAATAATAAATTCTTATCAGCGCATTACGCAACAGCCTCAATGCGCTTTACAATACTGAGAAAAAAAAAGCAAAAAAAAAAAAAAAAAGTACAAACTTGATTTGCATAGAAATCAAAACCAAAACCAAAAACTTGACGTTCACTATTGATTACTATAAAAGACAACTTGAAATTCACTAAAAAACAAAACTTATTGATTACTGCATATAAAAGTACTATAGTGGTGTACTATAGTGGACTGATAACACATGTCTTGGAAGAGTACATCCATGACGGTGCTGATGAAATGTCAGCAAAAATTTGTCTTTTGGTTCCAAAAACACTAGGGTTCCCCAGTCATTTTTAATATTGGGGTTTCCAAACAAAATTACGGTAGATTGTGTGCAAAACTATGCCAGTTTTACCCCTTTCCATTTTCTGTTGCCTGGATTCCCCAACCTTAGCAACAACACTGTAAAATATATTTTGACTCTTGTCAGTAGAAATTTTCTTTAGCAACTATGAACAAAGAATTCATAAACATTCACTCTCACACCTAAATCATAGTTACTTGTACTAACCTTCAAGACGTAGGTATGCAGAACATGCAACCTGTCCATATGAATTAGCTGCCATACAGGTATATCTCCCTTCATCATCTGATGTGACATCATTAATCATTAAACAATAGTTTCCTCTTGTCTCATCAAGTTCCATACAGAAATGATCATCATCTTCCAACTCATCTTCATTCTTATACCAAGACACCACTACTCCTGGTGATCCACTAACTCTGCTGACAAATTTCACCGTGGTACCCCTGCTGACTTCTGACGACTCAATCTTCTTCACAAATACTGGCAATTTGTCTTTGTCTGGAAAACTTGCTGACTGCTCAGTTGGAAGTAGTTGTTCTTTTGCCAATTCAGCTTCAAGTCTGTGGTAGAAATTAATACAAAAACGGTGTTATATATCATGTATAAAACTCAAACATTATGCTAATTATACGAATATGAATATTTTATTATGTAAATTATAAATATGCATAATGTTAGAAATTAATTTGCAAAAATGTTATTGTATGGCTCAATATACACATACAATCTTACCCTTGTTGCAGATAGGCATGTCTCAGGGATCATACTTGTGTGCAAAATGACAATATGAGAGAATGTTTTTCGCAATTTTGTTGTAAAATCCCATTTCAATAACTGATCACAATAATGTCAAAATATTCATATTTAAATAGGATATTGAAAGCATGTATTCAAATCAGCAAATATAAATGTATGCAATACAATTTCAATACTGGATCATAAGCAAGCAATGCATGTCATAATTTTAAAATTCAGATAAGAAATTGAGAGGAAATATGCAAATCAACTAATTTAAATGTATGTGAATTAATTCAATGTACTTTGATGCCACAAAGTTATGCAAATATGGTTATTAATATGCAAAGCATCATTGTAATAATTGCAAAATCTCCACATTTTTTACATCAGTTGTATATCATTATCATTATACACTTTGATATTTGCGTAATCATTTTTTGTACAAAACAAAAAAGTAACAAAATTAAATAAAATGACTTACTGAATAGGAACACCAAGTTCTGCTGATTTCTCTGAATCTGGCATTTTCAAAATCACAACAGCTTCAGCTGGTTTTATTTCTTCAACTCTTTCTTCAACAACTGCAGGTAATTCTTGTACAAATGCGACTGCAGCGACAGATTGGAGAGTCAATGCGACTGGCTGAACAATCTTTGGTTTGATGGTGATTTCCTCGACATCTTGTTCTTCACTATCTTCTGTAATTGTTTCCAATGGTTCATGGGGTGGCAGTATCTCAGTTTCTGACAGACTCAACTCTCCAGACTCTTCACTACCACTACTGAATGATTCTGGTTCTGTTGGATTGATAGAACATACCTTGATTTCTTGTAACAGATATAATGGAATGGATATCTGAAGTTTTTCCTAATTGTAACTACTGAAATTTGCACTGGGGCAATCATTCAACATATACTAGCTCACTTGTAAAGTTGGTTTCACATTGGTTGCTGAACAGGTGTATTCAAAAGATTTGCAAACACTATTGTAATATTGAAATGACAGATCCCAAACTGTTTTATTACATTTATTTAAAATCTGAGCTGTACAATAATTTGATACATTTACAATCTTTCTTTCAAGGTGTGTAAATTACTTGAACTCTACCAACCAACCATTCATATGACAAGTAGAGCTACTTCTACAGTAGAATAATTGAATAGATTGCCCCAGTGGCATTGGAGGTATGTAACAAATTTCAAAAACAACATTTGATAACAAAGCACCTTATTTCAATAGTTTAGTTTTCCCATTTTTCTTTTTTCTGACAGTTTTGTGACTATAACTTTGTATGGATATCGTGGCCATGATGGATGCAGACAACATCAATAATCAAAAATTAGTATACTATTCTCATTCAGGGCCACTTGGCGGCATGCCAACTGTGCTGTATCACTATTTTAGCACAGTTATTTTGATGTATGTTTCATTCAAACAACTAAGTACATTTATGATAATACTCTTGATGATAAATCTCTTGTACTTTTGTCAACTCACCATCCACATGTAGTACTGTAGAGCAATAGACCGCTCCACTGGCATTGCTTGCTGCACAGGTGTATTCACCTGCATCGCTGTACGCAGTCTGTGGTATCAGAAGCGTTCTTGTATTGCCAATCAGGTGTAGCTGATAGTGACTGTCTATTCTGATTGGATTATGGTCTTTGAACCAAACTACAGAAGGACTTGGTGAACCTGAAATAGTGATAATGGTAATAATTATAATCCAGATAATAATCCCACATTACTAGATTTGTAAATTTGCAGTCATTTAATCCAAAGAATGCAATGTACTGTACAGTTATACAACCTTTAGTAACTGCAAAACATAACATAATCTATGGTCAAGGATATACTAAAATATATCTAACTACAAAACATGTTAAAATAATGAAGGAAAATAATTTATCAAATATAACTGTTTAATGAAATTTTCTTGAGTATGACAGATTCCCAACAAATGCGAGATATTCCATCTTAGAGTGGGAATGTAGGATTAATTTTCTCATGCCCTCTTTATTGTGTGCATTGGTTTCCAGTAACTGTGACAGTGTGTGTGATCAAATTGATCCCATAATTCTTGTTCAAAACTGTCAGACTGCCAGGATGTAAGAATTCTACATCTACAATAAAATATATGTGTTGATAGTGTACACTGCTCACCATTACAGAAATCCTCACAGCCTATGAAAGCATGGAAAAAGTGGATATAAAATAACCCTATTATCACCCCAGTAGCAGCAATCTAATTATGCATTTTCCATTTATTTGTACTATCGAAAACTACACCAACCCTTTACTGCATATAATTTAATCCTCCTTATAAAATTGAAGTATAAAATATAGGGCGAGTTCAGGATAAAGGCTGTTAGTGAACTGTTAGCTAGTCTCGCCACAGTGCTAACTAACATAGTAGATGGACAGGCTAAAGGATCACTAACTGCTTTTATCTTGAACACACCCATAGTCCAAAGGCTCTGTGCCATGTGGGGGCGCCCTCACAGGCCATTATCCCTTTCAAAGCCATTGAGGACACACTGAGCAGCACAACACTTCTTGTTAGTCTATTTACATTGTCTCTTTAATACCTTATGTACACGCTATTTTTTTATTGTGTAGGTGAAAAATATGCTCTTGCTTACAAGAATGTAAATTAGCTATCTTAGTATCTATCACCAAGTATCAGAGTCAATGATGATGCTTTCAAAGTACATGCAATGTATACTGGCTTGATGTCCATGTACAATTTGGTAAATAGAATGAATAAGTTGTATATCTATTAAATACTGATAAGGGTTGATTATTAGCTATTACATCAATTGACCATACTTTACAACATAAATAACAACATAGGAACAAAAATTACAAACACACAAATTAATGGTAGCATATACCAACTAGTTGCAAAAATTGTAGCATTACTTTTGACGTTGAGTTGTTTTTAGGAATGTTTTTGAACTTTTTTCATTCTGGCAAAAAGTTAGTTTTCAGCGCAAACCTCAAATGATGAAAAGTGGGAAAATACCCCAAAATCAAAACTATTGCTACTAATACTATTACTGCAACTACATACCAACCACCTTACTAATAGTAATACTTACATGTCCATCCATGCAATCAATCAAACAAACAAATGTTATTTTTACCTTTGACAGTGCAACTGATTCTAGATGTTTTCCCAGCAAGTACATGACACTCTTTGTTTGGTTTGTCAATAAATTCTGGTGCTATCTGTTCTGGAACTTGCCGTATTCGTGTAACTCTGTGTTAACAAAATAAGATACAATCTGATTAAACTTACAATCTCAAGGAGGGACATGATAGCTACAAGTCTACAAATATTGCAGGACTACCTTACTACTCTTGTGGTCGACTGAGCGTCCGTTCGCGTTTGTGTACTGAAACAGTAATTTTACCTCCATATTTTGAATGAACCTTTAGTCTGGACAAACTGTGGTTCAAATCATAAAGTCCCTTTATAGTCGGCAGATTTCTTTGAAGTTGTAAACAAACGATTAACACCTCCCACCTGACAGCATTTCTTCTTGTCTGTGACTCAGACCACTAACGAAGCGGTGTGAGATATTACATGCCAAGTTTACACGTAGTTCATGTTGTTACCATTACTAATTTAAGGCGACCCAACTGTACACGTATTTATACACGTATACGTACAGCATAACGCGATCGACAGAAGAACCAAGGCCCTGCCCTGCCCTGCCCTGTTGAGTGTTTTAGACTGTACCCGATCGTACCGATCGACCGTCTCTGAATCGTCGAAGCTTTGACACATGTTTGAAGGCGTGTACAAGTAAGCCTTACGACTGTGTAATCTCCATGGTTACATACCCACAGACACATGTACCCTGCTATAATACAACGTCCAAGTTCACTTACGGTTACAGTTGTTGTCAGAACTTTGCTAAGACTAGAAAAGTCTTGTTGGTCTGATGTTGTAATCACTTGCTATCCCACAGGGCATTATATAAGCGGAAGGAACGCCTATATCTTTCAGGCTAAACTTTGCTATGAGTGTGAAAAGCTAGTACACATTGCACTGTGTGAGTGTGTGTGTATGTGTGTGGCAACCGTTGAACGTCGGATATGTCCGAAGTTTGGGAGTTTCCTATTAAATACTATGGGGGGGGGGAGCAACTAGTAACTAGAACAGCCAGGTCACCTTGCATAATTTGTGACAACTTAACACATTTGAAACAAAGACCATTTTCTTATTTTGAAATTAGTGGGATAGATTGTTATGAAATTAATAAGCGTGAAGATTTTAAAGTTTTATTTCCAAAGTCAACTTTGGTCATTGAATTTTCCCATTGTACATCACTCTGCCTCGTTTTGAACTTTTTCGGCGATGTTCATTTGTTCTCATAGGCCAGCTGATTGTTGATTGAAAAACTACAGTACAGTTTGCTCCTGGTAGGTACGTACACAAGAATTCGTTAAATCCTCTCAAGGTAAACCCCACTATGATTCAATGTTTTATAGGTAGCATTAACACTCAAGGCATTGTCTTATGGACTAATTTGTATACACTCCTTCTCCGCTGTTCTTCACAGACACAGAGTTCATCACAACTTGCTGGGCAGGCAGCGCAGGCAGCAGACGACAGTTTTTGTTTGTTTCGAGTTTCTGACGTAATAGTCTCTCTGATGTCAACTATCAAATCACGAGAAAGTTTAACAGGTAAGACATATCAAAGATGTCCAACTATTCACACAGACACCTACCTCACACCACAAAAACCAAAGAGGTCAATATAAAAAGCTAAGGAAGCAAATTTGATAAAATTTGCGTGCAGTTTAGTAATAATATACATGTATGTAACTCTTTGGAAGAAAATATACTCGTACAAGTTGGTTCTACCAGATACGGCACTGGAACACGGACATCTCCAAAAGTTCATTCTTCTCACGAACAACATTAGACTTGAACAGACTTGAAGATAGCGTAGTAAAAGCTGGACCTGTTCATCATGTACATGTACCAGTTATCTGGTCATTCGACATATTGGCATATAACTTTTTATTGAGTTTTAAAGGATTTTCGTACTTTTTGTGTTTATTTTGAAAGTCTAGGTCAAACCATGTAGATTTAGTTAGACTGATTGGTAAAGACGATTTACCTGGTTGTCTCCTCAGTATCTTCTGATGATTCCTCTTCTGACTCTGTGTTATAGAATTAATTAATATTTTCAGAATCTTTTTACATATTCTGTAACCCTGAATGTCACACTCTAAATCTGTCTCACTTTCATACATTTACACGCAATACAAAGAGCTCACACAAGTTGTCAACTCTCTTTAAAGTTATGGATGAGGATTTGGTATTTTGGATTTTTAATTTATAAAACAATTTTATCATGGCATCCTACTTGAAAAATCAATGTGAAACAGCATATGTCAAGTCCTTGTTTGTAAATTGCAAAAGATTGATAAATGTGTAAAATGTATGTTATTGTACGTACAATAACAAACTTTTTTTTTAAACTAATTTTTTAGCATTTTGCAATGCATTGAGTCACAAGCACAGACTTGGTCTATGTTATTTTACATTCATTTTTCAAGTAAGTGATAAAATTGTTTATAAATCAAAAATTAAAAATAAATACCCAATCCTCATCCATATGGCCACTTTAATACACAGAGAGACACACAAGTGCACAAAATAACTCATAGTCCTTAACTTAAATATTCACAAAATGTACACCCTGCTCACTCACTAACTCTCTCCTTCACCCAGGTTCAGGTAATGGCTCAATTATTTTGTTATTTGACCGAAAAAAGTCTAGACTGTAGGAATACTATTAGTATTACTAGGATACATCATGTCACTGCCCTCACTGGTCTGCTCTATCCAAAGGGGTTGACTGACATGTGAGGGTGTCCCATCACAACGTACTTTACAGACTAGCCTTAGTACAAGTAGTATTGCAAGTAAACCTGAATTCTCACCTTGTATTTTTAATTTACAAGAGCATGATGATCTACCCATTGCATTTGAGGCTACACAAGAATATTCCCCACCACTGTTTTTATCTGTTGATACAACAATAAGTGAACAAAATCCTTCATCTGTGATCTCCATGATGTAGTTGTCGCCTTCATGTATCCCATAACCATCATGAAACCAAAGAATCTCAGGTTCTGGTACTCCTGTCACCTGACAGTCAAATCGGGCTGAGCTGTTTGCAACCACACTGATGTCTTTTAGAGGCTGCATGAACAATGGTTGGGTGAAGCTAGATCTTCTCTCTCCCTCAGGAGCTAAAAACAGAGATAACAGGAAAATGAGAATTAGTACTGAGTTAGTGGGCCCTCCGAAAGACACAATTTGTATTTGCCATTGATTGAAGGTGTGTATCAATAGAAAGATTGTGCTTGAATAGTATGAATCACGGTTTGTTTTTACATCAGTAAAACAGCTTCTAAACTCAGTGTGTGTCACTTTCAAGAAGAGAGACTTGAAGGTCCAGTTCAAATTAGTATTTACATTTAGATGTGAAAAATAGATGTATGGCAGAGCACAGAGGGTCTATGGGCTGAGTTCTAGAGAAATTTTGTCCAGAACAGAAGAATAATCGTATACAATCCTTATGGCTCCACTGATAAGATAACTAATATTAGAACCTAAGATTAAATCCCTGGCCTTTAACTTTTATTATTTCTCAGGAACTAAAAGGCAGTTTTTCTGGAGAAGAGTTTATTTGGAGGTGGGTGAGGGAATAAGCATGGGCTTAGCCTTTGACAAATATGGTTCAGTTCAAATTAAGATTTATATTTCGATGTGAAAACAGTTGTATGGCAGAGTTGTAGCGAAAGTTCGTCCAGAACAAAAGAATAATTCTTTGTAATTATGTATTATGTATTATGGTGCCACTGAGAACCTGGAATTGAAACCTGTGCCCTTAACTTTTATTTATTCTCAAGTGCTGAAGACAGTTTTCCTCAGACTCAAGAGTCTATTGGGGGATGGATGTGAATAGTATGGAGGGCTTAGCCTTTAACAAATATGATGACATAGATGACAACATACTTTGAACCATGAGGTCACCAGCACAATAGACTTGTCCTTCAGCATTGGTAGCTGTAATGATATATTCACCAGTGTTGTCATAGTGACAGTCTGATATTTCCAAGGAGTACATATCATTTTCATCATATATGCGATATCGACCTTCATTTCGTAACTGTCGACCTCCAAAGAACCAGGTTACTGTTGGTTTGGGTATTCCTGAAAAGCAAACAAGAGGATGTCAAGATTCATGTTCAAGTACATCTGTTGAGATGTTCAAAAATGTGAACATGATCAACTCTGAGTCAGTTAATTCCTGAAAGTTACGTCATAAGAAACAATCTTAGTAGAATAATAATAATAATAATAACAATAATCTTTATTCGTCCAAATAAATTCGAAAATTTGTTGAGCTGTGCCCTAGTGCCCAAGAAGTAGGAGGAAACCGGAGTACCCCGGGGAAAACCTGCGTTATTCGGCAAGGTCAAACTGAGCATCACCCTTCTTACATACAGACCTGGTTAAATTTTAAATCAAACCCAGCCGACACCAGGCAGGGGTCGAACCCAGACTGCAGAGGTAAGAGGCGTACGAGCTAACCGCTCGGCCACCGACAACCCATGTTGAATGTTGATCTCACTGAGAATGCAACCTGTTATTTGGTAGGCTGAGTTTTAAACTATGCCAGTTCAACCATATTTCCGTCTTTCTGTTACAGGTTTCCCAAAGCTTTAGTGAAAAGACTGTAGTGATATGAAATATATTTTAGTTACCTGTCACTCCACACATTAGTTTTGCAGTGGTACCCTTCTCGACTACCAAGCTCTGTAACTTCATTGTCAATTCAGGGGCAGTGACTTCTTCTACACCAATTGTAACCATTGGCATTTTCCATGCACCAAGTTTTTGAACCTCCTCGATTGGGGAATCTCTACTGCAATATGAGAAAAATTAAATCAGCGCTGTAAAAATTTTGAATTTAAGAGCCACTCTCTACATACCTTACAATGGACATATTTGGGGTAAAGGTCTTCCATGGAAAAACATATTAAACTGAAATGAATCGTTACTACTTTTCCTTATCCAGAAAAAGTAACAATTCCTATTGTTGCTTGAGGCATTTGATACTCATGTTTTCTTTCTTTTTGATAACAGAACTTGAAGTAAACAATTTCTGTAAAAGTTGCTCTTAGAGTTAAACAGCAGACTATGCAGCAAATCAAAAATATAGATTAGCGCTCTTTTGACAAGATATCCATTCAAATATATCACCACGCTCTATTTCATAACAATATATCGCTACAATGCTAGCTGTATTTGTTTGAATCTGCCTGTTTCATAGAAAATGCACAATAGCATTCTTTCTGTGAAAGGAAGACCACAACTCAGGTTGTCTCAACGTGGCATGCAATGCACATTGCTGCCACTAGAGGGCACTATTTCATTAAAGGTCCTTCAGTTTACCTTGAAACACTTTCTTCTGCAGATGGTGCTGTTTCATATTCTGATGATCCAGAACCTTAAAAAAAGAAGAATTTGTAAATTTAATCACATTTTCAATTACCCCCTTTCTTATTTAAAGCCATATTTTTCAAAAGTAGATTTTATTTAAATGAAAATATTTTTTTACGTTGTTATACTTATAGTCAGATTCCCAGCTAGCTATATCTCCATTCATTCTTCTTTGTACTCCTAACTTTTTTGCTTTGAATTTGAAAATCTAGTAGTATCATTAATAACTAATCTCCTCTGATTTCAGTAAACAAAAATACTTCCATTATCAATACAGATATAAGCATGCCTTCAACCACAAGTTCTCATGATGTTTTAATACTGCCAACTTTGTTAGTTGCTTGGAAAGGATCATCTTGTCTTGTTGTATAAATAACTAAATCACTTTTGATCGCAGTAAACAAACACATCTGTACTTCTATTCTCTGTACAACTTTAAAATAATGATATAATTGCATACCTTCGACCACAAGTTCTCCTGATGTTTTAGCACTGCCAACTTTGTTAGTTGCTTGGCAAGTATAAACACCGTCATCTTGTCTTGTAGTGTTGTGAATAATCAAACAGCACTGGTGGTCATCTTGATAGAGTACAGAATGAGGTCCTTCTTGGATTACTTTCTTATCTTTGAACCATTGAATATCAGGATCAGGTATACCCTGAACATGGCATTCAAACCGGACAGTGGTTCCATTATTCACTTCCTGGTCTGACAGTTGTTTGGTGAATTCAGGTGCTATACAATGAAAAGATAGTGAATAGGTCATTTTGTGAATTTTAATATCATCCAACTCAGTACAGATATATACAGAATGACTAAAAGTAGTATACATAACATTTCCATCTATATATCATTGTTGTGGGGTCATGATGGTTGAATAGATACTTAGAGTGGTTGGTTTGGAATCTGTAGGTTGCAGGTTTGAGCCTTAATGTAACATTTGTTTATGAATGGCTAAAGTCCTTCAAGGGTAAGTTTGAACCACAATTTTGCCCTAATCAGCCCAGCTGTACAATAGGGAACTTGCAAACCCACCATGTTGAATGTTGCATCGTGGGAAATGTGATAATAAGTACTAATTAGTAGGGTAGTGGTTCAATATGGTTGCTATGTGAATGCTTTAATCCAATGTGCTATAGAACCTACGATGGATTGTGTGCTACCCAGCTAGTTGAGGAAGTACTATAAAGAGCTGTTGTGTCATTATAGGTCTATGCCAGGGGTAATAAATTTAAAATGCTTTGAGCTTAATATCAGAAAATGCTACATAAAAACTAGCATTATTGCAGTTCAAAACTAGTCATACTGTCATCATGTGTTGAAAAGTAATTTTCTAAATTTTAACCAAGGAAATGTACAAGTACTGTACATTATAGACTAGGCAAACAGTCACTAGCTGTCAAAAAGACATTTTCTGACATTTTCTTCATTTTATTTTCATCTGAGGAAATTAAAACTGCATTGAAAACTAGGCAATCACTTTCTGTCAAAGAGTTACCTAATTAGACTTTTGAAAATAAAAATGCTGTACATTCAGGACTTATTAATCACTTTCTTTCAAAAAGTAATTTCCGGAATTTGAATTGCTATCATTTGCTATCAGCAAAGCAACCTGGTATTGAATAATGAATAAACAACTAGATGGCATAATAATCTAATAATATAAAATGTCAAGAAAGTCGCTATTATGCCACATGCAGTAAACAGCTTAGACAGTGTGACAGAACACAATAGGGAACTTGCAAACCCACCATGTTGAATGTTGCATGGGATATGTGATAATAAATACTAATCAATTAGTATTGTAAACAATGTTGATACATTGTTTGTAACAACAGATAATCAATTCATAGTTACCATGACCATTGTGGGAGGTTAATTTTATCATTAGCTCCAGATTAGGTATTACAGTAACCACAGATATTCCCATAGTCCTTTGCGTCTGAGCATGCTAAGTCTGGATTGCAAGTTCCCTATTGAAGACATGCCGTGGCACTAACATTAAAGTCGAATGAATAGTTCCATTGAGGTTTTTCATCACGTTACTTTTCATCTGAGAATCAAAACAATTATAAACTTAGCTTTTGCCACTCTGTAAATGGATATAAATTTCAAATGGAAATGACCATACCTTTGACACTTTTTCTGACAGTGAATCCTCTGAAGGCTGACTGAATTTTGACCACAGCTTTCACCACTTCTTCATCATTAAGATCAAAATCAAATTCAATCTGATCTTCAGCAGTTCTTTCCACAGCAACTTCAGCTACAATTTCAGGAACCACTCTTGTTTCTGCTGGCAAATGCACAACAGATACTTTTTCACCTTCAGTTGGTTCTCGCTTCCCTTCATGTATTATAACTCTCGGCAATGGTGATGCCATTTCAAGTTCTTTGTCGTCTTCACTAGTGGGTTCAACTGTTTCTAAGTTTAGTGGTGCTTCCATCCACATCATTTCAATTGGTACAATTACAACCTGCTCTTCACCTTGCTGTCTGATTGGTGTCTTGGTTGGCTCTACATTCTCTTCATACCCCATACCTTCAGCTATCTCACTCGGTGTAATAATTCTGATTTCTTCAGGCATGGTTTGTACAACACCTGTTTCCTTCACATCAGTTGAACTATCTGCAATATCAATGTCTTCAGTGATTTCTGAGGGCGTAACAACCACAAATTCATCTCCCCTCAAAGCTGTCTTCTCTCTTTTCGCTTCTTTTGCAAATTCACCTTGAAGTTCTGCCATTTCACTGGGTGTTATTACTTCCATTTCAGGAGCAGTTGTTTCTAAAGTCACAATTTTCTCACCTTGACCAGCTGAATCCTTCACATCAATATCTTCGACCACTTCAGATGAAAATCCAAGAACAAGTTCTTCACCGATCTCTGCTTTTGTGAGTTTGATTGCTTCTGGTTCAGTTTTATCCTGGAGTTCAGCTCTTTCACTGGGTGTAATAAGCTCCATTTCTACAGGTACAGATATGGTGGATGTGAGTTTTTCAGCTGGAGATTCCATTCCTGGTTGAATCTGCATTTGTGTTGTTTCGCTCGGTGTCACTAATTTCAATTCTTGTGGAACAATCACTGAAGGTCTATGCTCTGGTGCTAGAACTGATGCCTGTGTGTCTAAGCCACCAGTCATTTCACTTGCCATTACAACAGTCAACTGTTCCCCCTCTGCAGCTTGTGTCACTCTTTCTGTTTTATCTTCGGGGATGTATTCCACCTCTGCAGTTTCACTTGAAGTTACAAGTTTCACTTCTTGTGGTATGCGGACTGAAACTTTTCTCTCTGATGGCACGGCTGATGTAGGCACATCAAGATCACCTGCTATTTCAGTAGGCATTATAACATTCAATTCTCCACCCTCTGTTGCTGTCTCTGCTCTTGTTTCATCAGCTTTTATAGTATACTGCATCTCTGCAGTTTCACTTGGAGTTACTAATTCAAATTGTGTAGGAACAGCAGTTGATACTATTATTTCTTGCTCCTTCTCTTCATCTCTTACATCAATATCTTCCGTGCCTTCAGAAGGTGTTACAACTACCTTTTCTTCTCCAGTGACAGCCTGCAACACTTTTTGTTCTTCCACACCAGCAAGCAACCATTCAACTTTCTCTATAGGTGTAATAACTTCAAGTTCTGAAAGCTGAATGGATGGTCTGGGTCCTTGTTGACTTATCATCTCAGTATCTTCAGGTATATCAATTTCTTCTACGGTTTCTGTTATTCCTGCCAGTAACTCTTGATTTGCAAGTACCCGAGTTTGCTCTTGCCTTGCTGATTCTTCTGTAGACACATACTCTGCTGCAATTTCCATTGGTGTAGAGATTCTCCACACATCTGCTGTTTCTCCTTCATCTCCTTTCAGGGTTTCTGTCACAACAGCTCTTTCTACAGTCAAACCCTCAGCACGTTCTGTGGGGGCAGTAATCCTTCTTTCTTCAGCTGTAACTGTTTCTGAATGTTCAACCTTTTCTTTTATTTCCTCAGCTGATAAACCTTCAACTGATTCAAGTTGTGCCACGATTGCAACTTCCTCTGCTGTGACTTGAGGAACTGATTGTCTTCTAACTTTGTCATCTACGTCCGGCACTGATAACCCTTCCACCATCTCACTGGGGGCAACGATTCTTTGATGATCAACTCTCAGCTGAGCATGTTCTCTCCCTTGAACTTGTTCTGCTAACAAACCTTGAACTTCTTCCATTGGTTGAACAATACGAAACTCTTCAGCTTGTACTTTCACTTGTTGAGTCTGTGCTTGTAATTGTTCTGTAGTTATATTTGCAGAGATTTCATAAGGTGTGGTAGATACTTGCAACTCGTCAGCTTTCATTTCAATGTGTACCTTCTGTGGTGTAGGAACTGGTGCTAGACCGCCAACTACTTCAGCAGGTTTTATCAATTCCATTTCTTCAGCTGCTTGAGCTGCTATATCAGCAGTCCTTTCAATTACAGGAGCTTTACCATCAAAAGTACCAGCTGTTTCCTCGGAAGCAACAAATGCAAATTCCTCACTCTCAAACTGAGCACTTGCTCGCTGTTTTCGAGTTGGAGAAATTTCAGTCCTGACTTCTTCGGTGCTTTCAATTGGAGTAACAATTTGAAACTCACCGATTTCTGTGTGTACAACAGTTACCTTCTCTCCAACAGGAAGTTCAGGTTCTCTTTCATCAGTTTCTTCTGGTGTTATCTGTATTTCTTGTTGCTGGCTCTCATGTATTTCCTTCTGTTTTCTTTCTAGAATCTCAACTGTTGATTCTTGTGGTTTAATTTCCAATGGGTAGGCTTCATGTGCTGAAGCTTGCAGTAAGTTTTCAATTTCAGTACTAGAACCCAAACCCTCTGTTGTTTCAGATGGTGTTACAATCCTGACTTCCTCAGCTGTACTTTGTCTTTCCTTTATTGCTTCTTTTTCTGGAGAAATATATGTCATAATTTCTGCCGTTTCTGAAGGTGTTATAATTGCTTGTTCCTCACCTTCGAGCTGAAATGATGGACGCCGTTCTCTAGGTGCTGTACTTAGTATGTTTTCAGCCATTTCTAGTGATTGTACAACTGAAAGTTCTTCAGTATACTGAATATGTGTTGCAGTATGTTGTTCTGGAGACTTGGTCTTGGCCACTTTCTCTGAAATTTCAGTAGGTGTTACTATGGTAACTTGCTGACTTTCTGAAATGGGTTGTGCAACTTGTGGTTTTTCATACTCGCGTCCAAATTCTGTGCTCTCACTGAGTTGAAACTCAAAAGTGTCTTCATGTGCTTCTTGCACAGTTTTGGGAATTGTCTCACTGATTGGTTCATCAGTTTTGGGTGCTTCCACATAGCTTATTTCTTCATCTACGGCTTTAACAAAATCAGTCTCTTGGTCCCTGAGAATTTCACTTTGAATTCCTTGATCTTGCACCTGCTGTGTGATTCCCTGAGTTTCTTCTGGATGAAGATCAAAATAAAATTCACTGTTAAATACTGGTTCAATTTCGACAGAAACTCCTCTGTTTCTGGCTACAGTTATTTCTGATATTTCTAACCCATCAAAGTTATTGAATTGTTGAAAAGACAACTCAACATCAATATTGCTATATATCCTCTTCTTCCTTTCCTCAAGAGATTTAGATTGCATAGAATATGGAACTGTGTTAGTGTTATGAGCTGCAGATGAGATGACAGATGGGTTAGCATTTTCATGGTCATTAGCGTTACCATGGTAATTCCTAGATGTGCTTTTAGACCAGGCATATCTAGAGATGTTACTATTTGTGCGACAGTCATAGCATTCATTGGAAGCTGATATGTTATTATTTTTGTGCATAGTGATTGGCTGAGAGTCAGAAAAACCAGATGTATCCTGAAGAGATGAGTTGTAAGTCGTTGAATCCGACTTGGAGCTCAAGTAGTTCTTGGTGGACAGTATGATTGGCTTAGCTTTGTGGTTTATTGTGTTTATATGAGATGATTGGTTAGCATTATCAAATTCCAGGTGGTGATGATTAGTTAAAGATGTTGTGATTGGTTGGTTAGTATTACCATATTCCACGTGGTGATGATTAGTTAAAGATGTTGTGATTGGTTGGTTAGTATTACCATTTTCCAGGCGGTGATGATTAGTTAAAGATGTTGTGATTGGTTGTTTAGTAATGATGTCAGAAGAGCCAAAAACCAGGTGGCACCGGTTGGTGGACACTGAGATTGATTGGTTTGGGGGTTTCTCTATGGTAATATCAGTTATAGTGCCTGTTGAGTTGTCTAGTTGAACATCAATAATGATTCCTTTGACATCCCGTGGTAAATGGGCCATGTTAAATGAGACTAATGTGTAAATAACAGACAGTGAAAAAGTGAAGTTAGTAGGTGAATTAGTAGTGTACCATAGCTGGTGTCAGTGAATTGTTAGTACCCTAACAATGATTGAAACTATTGCCGATGTTAATTTCCATTTCCATTACCTTCCATAAGGTCACATTTCCAAACCTTACCTCACGAGCTTTCAATAATTTTTTTTTTAGATATACAGTGCCCCCTCCAGTGTTGTCTATTTACAATGATGTTGTGTATTGTTCTTAAAGTGGAAAACTCTGCCAGGAAATAAAGCATTTTCATAAACTTTGGGTTCTGGAGAGTCATTTCCTGATTTTATATCACCTACACTGCATGAGAATTTATAGAAAAACTAATTTCAAGTTGTACTTTTTGGGGGGAATTTTGGCTGTGGGCCACATTGCCTCTTGGGAGTCAGCAGAAAAACATATGAAATAGGTAAACAGTGAATATCCATGGCAACATTCACTGAAGCCTTGAAGGTAATAACTTATGCACTCAGGAGTTTATGAAAATGCCTTTATTTCCTGGCTAAGCCTTCCCCCTTCAGTCTTTCTTTGTATAGAGCATTACATGGATTTACACTCTGAAATATTTGACAAACTAAATATTTTAACAACTGTGATAGAACTTTATTCCTATCTCTTTCTACCTGGACAACAGTTTACCGGTGGAGGGCCTTTGATATATTCCTCTACAATGCCAACAAGAGACAACTTAGCAGTCCAAGTGGTCGATTGATCGATCAACCAATTGCTCGCTTGCTCGATCACTTGCTCGCTCGTTCACGCACAAACGCACGCACGCACACACACATACGCACTCACTAACTCACTCACTCACTCACTCACTCACTCACTCACTCAGTTAGTCATTCAGTCAATCAATCAATCAATCAATCAATCAATCAGTTGGCAAAATGCCATTACAGGGCAGCTCCTTGATGGTACATCAAACTGTTCATATCATAACCACCTGTTGCTCACAGCTGTTGATGGAGTCAGCCGGCTCTATTGTTTACATTCTCATTTTTCTTCCACTAGCAATGTTATTGATCTGTTTTGACCCTCAAAGCTGGTATTTTGTATATTTATTTATCTATCTACTATTAATAGATGACATTTAAGGTTAAAATGATCCCTGACAGTTTCAAATATAATTTTTCTTCCACTAGTACGATATATTTATATGTTTTCAAGTCTCAGAATCTGATGTTACATTAATTCTTTTATTCTGCCTACCAGTATACCAGTCATTTTTCTTCCACTAGCAATATCATTGATCTGTGTTCATTTCTCAATTTCTAGTGTTTCATCCACTAGCAATATCATTGATCTGTGTTCATTTATCAATTTCTGGTGTTTCATCCACTAGCAATATCATTTATCTGTGTTCATTTATCAATTTCTAGTGTTTCATCCACTAGCAATATCATTGATCTGTGTTCATTTATCAATTTCTGGTGTTTCATCCACTAGCAATATCATTGATCTGTGTTCATTTCTCAATTTCTGGTGTTTCATCTACTAGCAATATCATTGATCTGTGTTCATTTCTCAATTTCTGGTGTTTCATCCACTAGCAATATCATTGATCTGTGTTCATTTCTCAATTTCTGGTGTTTCATCTACTAGCAATATCATTGATCTGTGTTCATTTCTCAATTTCTGGTGTTTCATCCACTAGCAATATCATTGATCTGTGTTCATTTCTCAATTTCTGGTGTTTCTCCACTAGCAATATCATTGACCTGTGTTCATTTCTCAATTTCTGGTGTTTCATCCATTAGCAATATCATTGATCTCTCAATTTCTGGTGTTTCATGTTTTTCATATTTATCTTCTTATGATATTTTAGGTTATTAAAATGATTCCACACTCACCTTTTTCTCTTTTGATTTTAAAAGTAGACCTGTAGACCTGTAGTCACTATATCCTAGCTCAGACTCACGTCAACATACTAACTGCTTTATCAAAAGGACACCAATCTCATTTGATGTAATAGTGTTTTGTAACAACCCACTCCAACTATAAGCTCCACTTAATGTTAACATCTCTTGAGCCCTATCATTTATGTACTATATAATTTGCATGAAAAAAGAATTATTTTGATCCCTGCTGTTTCTTTTGTAATTTCAATCATTTCTATATAATAACTACTTTTCATTCAATTTTACAGCGTGGTTGTCAAAAAAGATATTTCTCTACACTAATTGAGTATAACAACGGTCTGAATTGCCAACTCGTTTCATACCTAATTGGACTTTTTTCTCGGAAACTTAAAATCTTAAAAAATACCAGAGTCTAGATTTCCAAGCATGTATGTACAATGTAGATTACTAGATATCTAACTACCCCTATCATAATATGTATCATAATATGTATGTTGACTCTGGCTTCGAATTGTGTTTAATATGAAAACTAACATATATGCTCAGTGATATTTAAGTTGCTTCTTCTTCTCATAGTATAGTATAGTGTAGTGTAGTGTAGTGTAGTGTAGTGTAGTGTAGTGTAATGTAGTGTAGTGTAGTGTAGTGTAGTGTAGTGACGTGGTGTAGTGTAGTGTAGTGTAGTGTAGTGTAGTGTAGTGTAGTGTAGTGTAGTGTAGTGTAGTGTAGTGTAGTGACTAGTGGTGTAGCGTAGTGTAGTATAGTATAGTGTAGTGTAGTGTAGTGTAGTGTACCAATGTTAGTATAGTGTAGTGTAGTGTAGTGTAGTGTAGTGTAGTATAGTATAGTATAGTATAGTATAGTATAGTATAGTATAGTGACTAGTGGTGTAGCGTAGTGTAGTATAGTATAGTGTAGTGTAGTGTAGTGTAGTGTACCAATGTTAGTATAGTGTAGTGTAGTGTAGTGTAGTGTAGTATAGTATAGTATAGTATAGTATAGTATAGTATAGTATAGTATAGTATAGTATAGTATAGTGTAGTGTAGTATATTTTATTTGAATGAAAAAAGGAGCTCATTTATAATGCAGATCAAAATGTCTGCATGATTTTTTTCATATAACTGATGAATGTAAAGATGAAATGCAGGCTTCTTTTCATACAGTTTGAGATTGAAGTCAGTAACCACAATTTTGAAAAAAAAGGAAACATACCTTAATAATTATGGTAAATAACTAGATGGAAATAACATTACTGACAGACAGTAGTGTTCTTAAAGTTTACACCCTTACTATGACCTCTTGTATTTATATTAAAAAAATATAGAGATGGAAGCATATGTTACCACATATCAATGCATTGAACAGTACATTTTGTTACGTACAGTGATAATATCATATCAAAAGTATTATCTAATGAGTCTAGCACACTAGTGAAATCTTTAACTTCAGTCTGACTTTTCAAAAACAGCAATGCTCAAATGATCAAATACCCCCCCCCCCCCCCCATCTGACTTTGTGTTTACATTGTATATAAGATAACCAATGGATAGGGAACAAACCATACGTTGCCATATTTAGTCTAAGCACGGTTTACTGTGTTGTCATTGAAGCATAGATGTTATGATAGAACCAGTAATGAAATGTATTTTTGACTGTGAAGACGGTTTATGTAATTAAAGGATGAAAGATCAAAACTTACAATTTATATGGTACTGTATGAATAATCTCTGTATTTTGCCACTATTGAAAGTATACAACTTTTGATATTATAGAGACTGTCTAACCGTATGTTACCACCAGTGTGCCCTCTCATGATAGCCTGTTGTGAGTCAAAATGATAAAAACGGGGATTTCTTGTGAGTCGATCACATAGTAAGAGATAAGGGAACACCAAATTTTGGTGTGTCACTATAAATTGTTTGCGTCATCGGAGTCATGCAGTGGCATATGTCGAATTGGCTCAGAGGGCACACTGGTTACCACATATATTGTGTCTATGCATAATTTACCATATCTACATGTACTATCAACAACATACAATGTTAGAACTACTGATGATCAAAAGCTTTCACTATAGATTATGACCTATGGTTAGAGGTTGTTAGAGCTACTAAATAGTGATTGAACTCAGAACCATATGTTACAGAAATTGTTTAGACCCATTGTCACAGTTACTATCAAACACATAGTAAGGTAGAACTAGTAATGAAAGCTTTGACCCTAGATTATGTAACCATAGGATAGAAATTGAACTAACCACATGTTATGGATACTTGAATTGTCACATACATATATGCCACAGTACATGATCAAAAGGTAGAACCTGACTGTTTACCAAAGGATAGAGTAAGCATGTTCTTAAATACTTTCATCAGGTCGGTAAAACGTGAATACTTAGTTCTTGTATCATGACCAAGGGTTTTATAATTACTAACGTTTCACCTGTTCAGGTCGACAGGCATTGTCCAAGGAGGCATACGGAAATTACCATTACATCATCTCTATGATTACATAATCATCACTACACTGGCCAGCAGTAAAGACAGCAATGGACAGTTTGACAAAATTAACCTGTCTGTTAAACTGAACAAGCAAAACCTTACTCATAAGCAGACTGTGCTGTCTAAGCCAATTTGATATGCCATTGACACCCAAAATTTCTAGTGACGCACCAAAATTTGGTGTTCCTCTATCTCTTAATTACTATGTGGTGACTCACAAGAAATACCACTTTTTCTCATTTTTGACTCACAACAGCAAAATTTGGCTGTCATTAGAGGGCACACTGCTCGTAAGTAGTTAGAACCCTTGGTCATGATACAATTAAGCAAGTTATTACTTAAGCTATTTGTATCTTGCCACTATTACGAGTACACTACTTTATGTATCAAAAACAAAGAAAGTTATAGCCAATGATATTTAATGCTACTTTTTCACTCCTGTATATATATCCAAAGGATCTGAGATTGCATGGACTATACTTTTCCACATAAATTGTCTCCATACATTGTCGCAGTTACTTCTTGTATAAAGTGATATCAAAAGCTGACAACCTGTGATGAAAGCTTTCACTATAGTTTATAGGTTTGTAAGTAAACAAGACACGACTTCTAGATGCCATCATTTTGTAGTTGGATTGAACCCTGCTTCGTAACAAAACCATAGTTTATAACCAATGGATAGAGATTGATTTGATTTAAACCATATGTGACTACTCGGTATGTTGCCATGGTTACCAATAAATTGTACATTAAGGTATAATAGAAGCACTGATGAAATTTTTAACTATAGCTTATAATGTAAGGATAAAAATCACACTTAGCATATATGATAACAACTCATTTTAATATACCATGCATGAGCCAAGTTGAAGAACAAAATATGGAATATATACTCTGGTCATTCTATGTGAAATCTACCTGATTATCGCTGTCATTTTACCAGGACTCCAACCAATATCACGCTATAATGTATGAGATACTGCCAGTTTTACCAGATTTACCCCTTTCTGTTACCGTGGTTCCCATGACCTTGGCAAACACATTGGCAGAGAACCATTGATGAAAGCATTCTGTCTCGATTTGTTCTCGGAATTGCAGGAAATACATGTCACTGTCTCCAGAAGAATATCAACCACCTATAGCTTTGTGTCATTCAACTGGATATTTAATATGTCTGTCTCCCTCGTCAGAATGACATTTCTGATATTATCATGTGCCATGCAATATAAATATTTACCATTAAAAATTGAAAATATGAAATTTATTCTCTTGTATTTCTGCCACAACAATGTCTACTTATCTAATTACATGTGTTTCTCTCCAAAAGTGTGTGGACCTGCTAATTGTCAAATGTTGTCATTTAATATAGTTAATAAGAAGTGGGTGAAATCTATATATTTTTAATACCAGGGTCCCCAACAAGAGTTTTGTGGAAATGTAGGTGAAATATACTCGAGTTTCTCAGTCGTTTTACCATGGCTCCCTTCCTGTGTTGTTCTAAAATGGTAATTAAGTAGGTAAAAATCTAGAATATTTATAGAAACTATTTAATAACACTTTGTGCATTTATATCAACTTTCACTCACTGCTTTTATCTCTATGCTTTTTCAAAAATATACAGTTTTTAGAAAATTGGGAAAACCCCCCACAGTTTCACTATAAATTTCACTGATTGACTGACTGACTGACTGATTGATTGATTGACTGATTGATTGATTGATTTATTATAAAAACTACTAACACTGCATATGCCTTCATATCACTATTTGACAGATACTGTAGAACAGCACATATTGAAAGCATAATTTGATAATGTGAGGCATTAATTTTTAACATGATTAATATTTTATTGTGACCTTTGAAAACTGTAAGTATCCACGATCAATGAGAAATTAATACCACCATGGTATTAAAGATTAAATGCCAGAATGGATATCAATGCATTATTTATACTACTGGTTATATATGAGCAATTTCTGTTCCTTTTTTATTGTAACAAATATTCAAGTATAAGTGTTATGTGGTATATGTGAATACCATTTTACCATGCAAATGCCAATATGTGACACTGTGAGATACTTACATTTGTAATTTCTCTTGTGACTCTATTTTTTGCTATGCTTTAGTTGAAATATAGACTGGCACAGTGTGCCCTCTAATGATAGCCTGTTGTGAGTCAAAATGATAAAAACTGGCATTTCTTGTGATTCACCACATATGGGAACACCATATTTTGGTGTGTCATGTCACTAGAAATTGTCAGTGACATGTCAAATTGGCTTAGAGGGCACACTGGACTGGCACCAGTCCCTTAGTCTCTTTTTTCTAGCCTCATAAATACTTTTTTCTAGCCTCATAATTGTCACAGATAGAAGCTAATGATAACTAGGTTCTGAAATGGTTGCAAAGTATTGTTTAGATGGAAGCTAATGTTGGTGAAGTTCTGAAATGGTTGTGAACTATTGTCTAGATAGAACTTAGAAGCTAATGTTAGCTAAGTTCTGAAATGGTTGTAAACTGTTGTCTAGATAGAAGCTAATGATGGCTAGGTTCTGGAATTGTTGTAAACTGTTGTCTAGATAGAAGCTAATGATGGCTAGGTTCTGGAATTGTTGTAAACTGTTGTCTAGATAGAAGCTATTAATATATATGAGTTCTGAAATTGTTGTAAACTATTGTCTGAATGTATTCATATAAAAGTTTTGTAAACAATTAATTTTAATAAAGTAATAAAATGAACCACTGTTTTAGAATTGGCTTTACCTTCATATTGTACTTTGAGTTGTGCATAGCAGACAGCCTCTCCTACAGGATTGACTGCCTTACATGTGTACTTTGCGATGTCACTGTCTTCTACATCAGCAATGATCAGTCTATATAGCCCATCTCCATTGTCTTCTATTGTAATCCTATCATTGTCATCATCTAACAGCTGGTCTTGCCGGTACCAGGTAATGCTGGGTGTTGGTTCCCCCGATACTCTAGCTTCAAATATAACTCTTCCACCAAGTACTGTTTCACAATGTTGGATAGATTGAGTAAACTCTGGTGATGTTGTCGTATCTTTTCCAGTACCTGGTATCTTGCCATCTAGATCTGAAAATGTGATATTTTGCATGATTAGATACTAGTATTAAGCAGTGTTTGCTTGATGGAAATGATAACACACAGAACAGCTGAATCAGACAATATTTGTGGGTGGCTGAACACAATGAAATACCTGGGAACAGATGTCTTTGTGAACGCAATGACATCCATTGTGTTCATTTTTTTTCCATTACATTATTTGTTGGTGCAGGTAACATATGTTGATTGCATGTTATATGATATATCATAGTTTGATTTATATCACTTACACAGGTTGTATAATATTTTAATTATATATTCACCTGCTAAATACAGCATGGAATTCATGCTGTTATTTTTGTACATTAGGACAGCATCATTATTTAATAGTAGCCTTGAATCCATGCTGCACTATTCCTATATGATACATTCATGTAGCATGGTATTTGTGATATTGAATCCATGCTGCACTATTCCTACTTTATACATTCATGTAGCATGGTATTTGTAACATTGAATCCATGCTGCACTATTCATACTGTATACATGTAGCATGGTATTTGTAATATGGAATCCATGCTACATTATTCCTACTTTATACATTCATGTAGCATGGTATTTGTAACATTGAATCCATGCTGCACTATTCCTACTTTATACATTCATGTAGCATGGTATTTGTAACATGGAATCCATGCTGCACTATTCATACTGTATACATGTAGCATGGTATTTGTAATATGGAATCCATGCTACATTATTCCTACTTTATACATTCATGTAACATGGTATTTGTAACATTGAATCCATGCTGCACTATTCCTACTTTATACATTCATGCAGCATGGTATTTGTAACATTGAATCCATGCTGCACTATTCCTACTTTATACATTCATGTAGCATGGTATTTGTAACATTGAATCCATGCTGCACTATTCCTACTTTATACATTCATGTAGCATGGTATTTGTAACATGGAATCCATGCTGCACTATTCATACTGTATACATGTAGCATGGTATTTGTAATATTGAATCCATGCTGCATTTTTCCTACTTTATACATTCATGCAGCATGGTATTTGTAACATGGAATCCATGCTGCACTATTCATACTGTATACATGTAGCATGGTATTTGTAACATTGAATCCATGCTACATTATTCCTACTTTATACATTCATGTAGCATGGTATTTGTAACATTGAATCCATGCTGCACTATTCAACTGTATACATGTAGCATGGTATTTGTAATATGGAATCCATGCTACATTATTCCTACTTTATACATTCATGTAGCATGGTATTTGTAACATTGAATCCATGCTGCACTATTCCTACTTTATACATTCATGTAGCATGGTATTTGTAACATGGAATCCATGCTGCACTATTCATACTGTATACATGTAGCATGGTATTTGTAATATGGAATCCATGCTACATTATTCCTACTTTATACATTCATGTAGCATGGTATTTGTAACATTGAATCCATGCTGCACTATTCCTACTTTATACATTCATGCAGCATGGTATTTGTAACATTGAATCCATGCTGCACTATTCCTACTTTATACATTCATGTAGCATGGTATTTGTAACATTGAATCCATGCTGCACTATTCCTACTTTATACATTCATGTAGCATGGTATTTGTAACATGGAATCCATGCTGCACTATTCATACTGTATACATGTAGCATGGTATTTGTAATATTGAATCCATGCTGCATTTTTCCTACTTTATACATTCATGCAGCATGGTATTTGTAACATGGAATCCATGCTGCACTATTCATACTGTATACATGTAGCATGGTATTTGTAACATTGAATCCATGCTACATTATTCCTACTTTATACATTCATGTAGCATGGTATTTGTAACATTGAATCCATGCTGCACTATTCCTACTTTATACATTCATGCAGCATGGTATTTGTAACATTGAATCCATGCTGCACTCTTCCTACTTTATACATTCATGTAGCATGGTATTTGTAACATGGAATCCATGCTGCACTATTCCTACTTTATACATTCATGTAGCATGGTATTTGTAACATGGAATCCATGCTGCACTATTCCTACTTTATACATTCATGTAGCGTGGTATTTGTAACATGGAATCCATGCTGCACTATTCCTACTTTATACATTCATGTAGCATGGTATTTGTAACATGGAATCCATGCTGCACTATTCCTACTTTATACATTCATGTAGCATGGTATTTGTAACATGGAATCCATGCTGCACTATTCCTACAGTATATATTCATGTAGCGTGGTATTTGTAACATGGAATCCATGCTGCACTATTCCTACTTTATACATTCATGTAGCATGGTATTTGTAACATGGAATCCATGCTGCACTATTCCTACAGTATATATTCATGTAGCATGGTATTTGTAACATGGAATCCATGCTGCACTATTCATACTGTAAGTGTAATGTTAGATAATGCTAGATACTCATGTATACATGTAGCATGGGTATTTGTCACCTGGAATCTATGCTATCATTTTTTTTTAAATTGTGGATGTCTTGTACAATGTAGCACTGGCAGGACTATTTGTAGCATGAATCCATGCTATATTTTCTTTAATAGTAGTTTGTAACATGCAGCAACTTGTAACCTGAATCCATGCTTTTGTTTTTTTAAATATAAATTTGAAATCTGTAGCTATTTGTAGCCTGGAATCCATGCTGTTGTTTCTTGTACAGTGTAGCAAGTTTATTTGTAGCCTGCAATCCACTGCCATGTTTCTACAGGACAGGGGTGTCCTCTTTTACAGCATTGATCTTAGATAGAAGATACAAGTTTGACAATTGATTGAACTTCTAGTATCAGTCACTTTTACATTGTGCAAGCAATGATCTGTGAAGATTGTTTCAAAAAATTGTTATAAGATACTTAAATATCAGGTTTTATTGACTTTTGGCGAAGTGTTTTTTTTTCACCCCACTTGTGATGTCCTTGTACAAGAATATAGTAGTATATAGTATAACATATATATCATATTTCATTTTGCACAAAACTACACATGAAATATACATAATTCATATTAAGTACTGAGTGACCTGAGCAGGATGTCTCGCTGGGTTTGGAATAAAAATGACTTTGGAAATCTGTTGACTGTGTGTCCTTATCTTTATCGCTTTATCATGAAGCAATAGATTATAAGTGTTTTATGTTTGCATAACTTCTTACATAGATTAGTGATACAGATTTTTGTAATCAATAGCCTGATAGCACTTCAAAATGTTTACCAAACCTAAGGCACTGTTAACAATACAATTGCTAGTGTGACAGTTACTGTAATATAAATGATGAAATAATTTCAACTTATTTCATGAATTATCATTTAATGTGTAAATATCAACTTTACTTGTCAGTTATATATTATATTAATGATACACTCTTGTACCATGACCAAGGGTTCTATAATACGAGTAAACCTTTTATCTGTTCAAGTCAACAGGGTTTGTTAAACTGTACCCTTGCTGGCTTTACAGCTAGGCTTTACCTGAACTGGCAAATGTTACTCGTAAGTAATAAGAACCGTTGGTCATGGTACAAGAATGTATTATTACTGTGTGATGTCCATGTTTAAGGATATACATTATTTTTTTGGACAATAATTTCTATTTTATCAAGATATGCTCAGAACCTGCAAGTTAGTTTGGCACCCCATAATAATTCCTATTTTTTTCAGAAAAACTCCAATTTGTCAAAGGCAGTATTAAAATAGCCAAAATCTACCAAATCCTCTTCCTTAATTAATTATGATTGAAAACAGACAACATACATTTTGTATTCTTTGCGAAAATTTTCCTATCGATAGTCGCGGTGTCCGCTTATGTCACCACTTGCTACCTAGATGCGTATTGCATAAAATTAATCGGCAGCAATGATTTGATCTTTCAGGCTAAATAAAACCACAAAAGAAATTAAAATTTGTACACACATTATGCTTCATTTTTCAATATAATATTGGTATTTATGGTGTTTTTTTCTTGTTTTTTATGTAAAAACCTATGTATTTTGAAATTTAATATTGGCTCTAATTCATAATAAGTGTAATGATGACATAATTAATCTTTATATTTATTTTTTACTTCTATGCTATTTACAAGAAAACCTTATTTTTTTATCTACAACAGAAATGCTATCTTTCATCAGTGGAAACACTGTCCCAGGGTCTATTGGAATTACAATCTAGGACTCCTCAGAACTAGTTTAGAATATGTAACATCTGGTATAAAATATAGAATGGTTTGAACACACATCAATCATGGGATTATTTGGACCACCTGTTGGCATATGCAGACCATTAAAGGAAAAAAACCAGTCAGGTGTCACAAGATTGTGCTTTTGAATAATCGACTCTTAAGGTATGTGCTAGTGACCTTTTGATCAATTGTGATGATGGGGTATAGGTCAGGGTCCTTTGTTGATGATAGGTTGCTAATTTACATGTCAACATTTTTAACATCTGCTGGGGTTTGTGTGCACCCATCAAGTATTTTAGCACACTTCTATGAATGTTCTCTAAACCAGTGGACATGTGCTTCTCCTAACAGCAAAGCCTGAAGGGTGAACTTATTTGATACTACTTGTTGCTACTTGGCTTGCTGGCTACTGTGTACTGTCTGGACTGGTATTGTATTCAATATAAGGAACTCAACATACTTGGCTTGCTGGCTACTGTGTGGTGTCTGGACTGGTATTGCATTCAACACAAGGTCTCACAAGGTACTCAACCTACACCAACAAACACTAAATTAATTTGCCATTGGTTAATTGGATTATGGACGCTAAACTGTACTTGGTAAGTTGTGTAAACGGGGGAGTTCTTGTCTTGCAGACAATCAATATGCAATTTGAAACCCACTTTAACTCCACATTTCTTGTCTATGACTATTTGTTGTCACATGGACTATAATTTGTTTGCTAATCAGTAGTGGTGCCTGTCATCACCAGAATTACATGTATAAGCTTTGTTTCTTTATTTGTTTCTTTATCAGTGACTTATTGCAAGTTCTGTTTCATTTTATGTAAATATTATTTTGGTAAAATGTGTTATATTCTCTGTCAATCTCATTTACACAATACTCTGTTCTATCCCTTAGTTGTGGGTGTCACTCAACTATCTTGAGACACTGCCTTTAGTACACTTGCTGTATTGAGTACTGCTATCAACTTCAATAATACATAATTTATGATTTATATAAAATAGCAAAGTGGTAACTTACACAACTTTAAAAGTAAAGAAACCCTATTGTACTTTTGGGTATTTCCAGCAAGGAATGAATAGAAAACTTCTAGTGATGACATCATATTTGTTGTGACAAAGACAAAGAGTATCAAGGTGTAGAGATTGCTGTGAATTCTATACAGGAAGTCTATAGTCTATGTTTAGTTTTGGAATCTGTGGTTTACAACAGGTATTTCTAAAAGGCAATTGTGTTATTATAGGTCTGTACCAGGGTATTAACTGTAAACGAAAGTCCTTTGGGTGTATGATGGGAAAGAGCTGTATTAGAATTTACAGTAATATTTCTTGAATTGCAAAGTTGAAACCCAAGGAAAAAAACAGAAAATCAAAGGAAAGAAATAAAATTTAGATACTTGTACCATAATTATAGGTCCATTCCAGGGTAATAATTGTAAAATGAATAAAGCTCTTCGGGTATAGAGTGTGGAAAAGAGATGTATTAGAATTGTTGAACCAAGAAAGCATTTAGTAATGAAATTTAAATCATTCTTACAGTACCATAATTATAGGTCCATTCTAGTGTAATGATTGTAAATATTAAAGTGCTTTGAGCATATATATATAGTGGGGAAAGAGAACATTAAGATTGAAATTGTTATCAGAATTTCTTGAATTGTGGTGTTGAACCAGGAAAGCAAAGCAATGAAATTTAAATCATTCTTAGAGTATCATAATTATAGGGTCCATTCCTGGGTAATGATTGTAAAATAAATAAAGCCCTTTGGGAATATAGTGTGGAAAAGAGATGTATTAGAATTTACATTAAAATTGTTGAACCAGGAAAGCAAAGTAATGAAATTTAGATCTGATAAAATGATTCCCTTTTCAGTACTACTATTTAATATTAGCATGTAGTATTCAGATTAGTAAATATATGTGACATTTGATATTTGCATGTAAATCTGCCCTATTTCTTAATGCTCTTAGTGTGATAATTGTTTCCGTTACAAATGAAAAGCTGTTAGCTGCACTAACTAGTACTTTTCATCATCAATTCCCTAATGGTTATACATCATTTGCTATGAAAAATAGTCCCTGGCATTTTGAAAAAGTTCTTTTCAAAACTACTGATGGATTTTAATAAAAAATGATAACCAATTCACGATTAGTGTAATTAGTTTTAGCTGTGTCTGCAATCATGTGTTATAGCAGTGTTTTGCTATAAGGTTGTGGAACCCTGGCAACAGAAAGGGAGAAGGGGTAAAAAGGGCAGTGTTTCACCATAGAGTCTTTAGTAATTTTGTTTGGGAACCCATGTAAAATGACATGGGATCCCGGGTAGATTTTACCTACTTTAATACCGTTCGTGGCAAAAACACTGTTATAGTAATTGTTTCAGTAGTCTAGATCCTTTGCGTTGGTGGTTTTATATATATTGACTAATGTCTCTTCCACTGATGCATTTAAAACTTAAGGCTAAGTTGCATGAAGCAATTTAGTGAGCACTTACTAGCTGTGTGCTACGAGGCCCAAGCAACTTCAAATGAATGAATAAATGGGTAATGTGAGAAGCAACTTTAGACGAATTGCAGAAAATCCAATATATCATATTCTTTGTGACGCACCTGGTGACATCCCAAGGCCCTGTGATTATTTGTACATGAGGAAATTTGTTGTATATGATGAAGTGTGTTGCTCACCAAACTTAGCCTTTATGCTAATGTTTTTGTATTGGAACCTAGAATCAGATTATGATAATTCACACAGACGGTTCAACACTTTAATAGACTCTATGTCCAAATCTATAATAAATTTATCTTATTGTGATTGGCTGATCCTGTCTAGTAATTTGCATATTCATTAATATTAAAATCACATGTGATGCTATCATCTGACACATTGGGTAGGTTTAAAACCCAGTAACATTTTTCCTATTTTCTGGCTGACATTTCACTCAAATAAAATGAAATAAAGAACTTATTTTGTTAATGTACTAAGTTATACCCATGTTGTGGTATCAAGGGTAAAACTATATCATGTGTAGGACATTCAGTTTTAGCCTACACTACAGTCATGTCACTATGAATCAACTTGTAGGCTTGAACTGTACGACGTAAGCATAATTACCATCTTCAATTGGGGTTAAACATTGCTGCAGGAAATTATAATCTAATTTTAGGTTTGAATAAACCGTCACTAGTGAAATACCAGGCATGGGTAGGGCACATGTAGAAGCCCAAAATCCCCACATGCCTGAATTCTTGGCTAACTCAGTTTTAGCAATGTCTGCTGAATTATTATATATATATAAACAGGAGTAATTCTTAGACTAGTGCAATCATAGCAACTGGTGCTTTAAACCATCATGTCTTCTTTAACTCCATTGTGACAGTAAATTGAAATTTTTTAATTTTCTGAAATTACAATGCAAGAGACACAAAATGATCATGATCAGTCAGTCATATCATTTGTCCTAGATACGGTCCAAATGTCATTAGTTGTAATGAAAAAATATCTGTTGTATGTATATATAATAATCAATAGCACTTCTGGCCACTGGCCCACTGTACAATTTCGAAAAAAGTCAAGATAACATGTAAGGTCAAAGGTTACACATAAGAGTATAATACAAAAGTTAACAATAGGGTAATTCTGTGCTTATTTCAAGTCTTGTAAGAGAATGATCTTTTTTCAAAAGCATAAAATAAATATCTTGCACAGTTTCTTATAACAGTAGGATTTTGATTATTTATAAACCTCAAAAATTTATGATCAGGTAGTGGATTTTCTGTATACATCATAATGAAAAATAGGGACATGATGAGTGAAGATCAAATACAAGTTGAATGGTAATGATAGTATCCATGGCAATTAAATTATGTAGATTATGAATAATAGATTGAGTAATTGAGATAAAGTGCAGTGTCATTATGTTTTGTCAGAAGATACCCTGCATGGTTTATGAATCATTAATTTGAAATATTTTGTTAATGGGTCAATCCCAATGGTAATTATGATATTTTCAATTAAAAATCTAATTTTTAAAAATTGAGATGATTAAAAATTGATTAATCAATCAAATAATAGTACTCTTATTTCTACTAGCTTTATCAGACAGAAAGTTGAAAAAAAGAGAAAAACAAAGATTAATGATATTTTTTTATACACTCTGTTTTACAAAAGTAGTGAATGATTCAACACTTGAGATATTAATTATTCATTAATGTGTTTGTGTGTATAAATTAGTAATGTTTGCTGTAGCCTGTAGTTTTTTAGCGTAGACTGTTGATTTCCCAACATCTGTGATTTTAGTAATGTTGATGTAACTCTTTTCTTTTATACTAAGGAGGAGAAATAAAGGAACAATATTAAACTTACTTATAATTGCTCAAGTCTCTTACATTCTCATTCACTCTCACTCGCTCACTCACTCACTCACTCACTCACTCACTCACTCACTCACTCACCCACTCACCCACATACCCACCCACCCACCCACTCACTTTACTCACTCGCTTACTTCTTTATCTCGCCCCTTTCTGATCACAAAATGTTACAATCTGCACAGAAAGTAACTACATGTAGAAGAAGTAAATAAAGGACATAAAGTCAATGATGAAACCTGTTCTTTCACACACAACTATTTGTGCTCATTATTCACAGAATGGTACATCTTTATGCTTTGTTAAATTGCTTTCAAATATTGATTCTTGCTTAGATAATTTTTCAAAATCAATCTTTTCCTATCCTCCAGATATAAACCACAGGAGACACATTTATTTAGTCCTAATGATTTGTTTGCACTGCAGTGACATTCCAAAAATGTTATTGCATTCCTGTATTTGTATAAGTACATGTACATGATTATTCCTTGGACACTAAAGGTCAATTGTACAGTAGGATTTTTATGGAAATTTGTTTTGTATTTCACATACGTAATATTAACAGAACCCAGCATGACACATGAGTGCAAGTGTGGATACTTGGGGTATTATTTGCACTCATGTATTTGCAATGTTTTGTATTACACTTTCATTCACTACATTCATGCAAGTATGGCTGCAGACAACATCGTAAGCACTTGTGCAAATTCTCCAAGTACACCATACTTTCACTCATACGTCATGCCATGGGGGTTTGTCATATTCTAATTAATAGTACCTCACACTGATAGAACTACAAATGTTCTAGATATGGTCTGAGGAAACAATACGTAATAATGGGGAAGGGAAGTCCAAACACCATCAATATTATATCAAGTGTATGGTATTTTGTTTACCAGATAACCAACTATGGGTTGTTAGACCAAGTTTTTAGTTAGCGGAAGTATCTCCCAAAGCTGGTTGAAACTTGATTATTTTATGTGGTATTATTTAATAGCCAGTTTAATAGCCACGTTACTGTTTTGTCAAGGATATCGACCCTGGTATCAGTGTTAGATTGTATAGGGAAGCAATAGGTGATACCCCCCCCCCCCCCCCCCCCTCCCTCCCCAGTCGTTAGTTTGTTGACCCTTCTTTTAAGGCGATTCCAACTGTTGGGTCCTTCATCAGTGGAAGTTTTGTTTATTTATCAAGAGAGTTCCCATGTCTTGTTTTTTTGCTCAAGAATAAACCAGCATCATCACGACCATTATCATTAACATTGACATACTGATAAATCCATTACAAAAACCATAAACAACTCCAATGGGAATACTAATGATTTGCCTCATATATGTGAAATCAAACATGACTAAAAATAACAACTTGGAAATATCAAGATAATAATTCATCTTTTAAGTAGGACATTACTACAAAATTATTATATATTTCTGACATTAGCCTATTTCAATGTAGTGTTCCTTGATATCTTTTGTTACACTTATGTACCAAAATAGAATTGTCAATTTTCTATGTTGTAATAAAGCTGTATCTTATCTTACTTTATTTTATTTTTGGTACAGATTTAGATTATCTGTTTATTGCTGAATTTAAAGATGTCCCGTTATTGAAGATCCAAGTCAATTTTCAGTCCTGAATTACTACAGAACGTAAATTCAACACTCTTGATTTGAAAATTGTACTGAGAATTTTGAGGTCAAGACTTCTTCAATGAATGGAAGGCCCAACATGAAAATGAAAAAACAGACCATAGTATTTCAGCAAGATTTAATACTACAGGGGTTATCGATGGCCGAGTTGTTAGCTTGTACGCCTCTTACTACTGCAGTCTGCATTCAAACCCACCATTGCTGGCTGGGTTTAATTCAAAATTAACCAGGTCTGTAGATAAGAATGGTGATGATGCTCATACAGTTTGACAGTGCCAAAAAATGTATTATATGGATACTCTGGTTTCTTCCTGCTTTTGCCTTTGCCCCAGGCATTGCGCAGTGGCGACCATTCAACAAATTTCCGTATTTATTTGAACTAACAACGATTTATTATCACTGTTAAAAGTTACATAGTAACGACAAACTTGGATATCATAATATGCTATTAATTCTCTAAAGCTTTATTTTGGCTAAATGTTTCGATATTTTTTAGTAGTATTTGAATGAAGACACTTAGCTTTGGCTATCTGGTGCAACAACTCAATCAATGACATTGTCAAGCCAGACAGCCAAATCTCTGTAATCTCTGTGCTCTATTTGATTGGGTCTTACAGTTAAAACAGACAGTGTTCACCAGAAGATGGTATATAACATATACATTTACAGCTAAAACAAGGGGTGTTCACCAGAAGACTGTACATAACATATACAGTTACAGCTAAAACAGGGAGTGTTTGCCAGAAGACTGTACATAACATATACATTTACAGCTAAAACAGACAGTGTTCACCAGAAGACTGTATATAACATATACATTTACAGTTAAAACAGACAGTGTTCACCAGAAGACTGTATATAACATATATACATTTACAGTTAAAACAGACAGTGTTCACCAGAAGACTGTACATAACATATACATTTACAGCTCAAACAGGGAGAATTCACCAGAAGACTGTATATAACATATACATTTACAGCTAAAACAGACAGTGTTCACCAGAAGACTGTATATAACATATATACATTTACAGTTAAAACAGACAGTGTTCACCAGAAGACTGTATATAACATATATACATATACAGTAGCTAAAACAGACAGTGTTCACCAGAAGACTGTATATAATATTTACAGCTAAAACAGACAGTGTTCACCAGAAGACTATATAATATTTACAGCTAAAACAGACAGTGTTCACCAGAAGACTGTATATAATATTTACAGCTAAAACAGACAGTGTTCACCAGAAGACTATATAATATTTACAGCTAAAACAGACAGTGTTCACCAGAAGACTGTATATAACATATACATTTACAGCTAAGTCTTCTGGTGAACACTCTCTGTTTTAATAGAGCTCTACATGTATTTGTTGCATCTCTTACCTTTGTACTCCACTTCAAGTTCAGCATAGCAGACACTCTTCCCACTTGTATTAACAGCTTCACATGTGTACTCCCCATCTTGGTTTACAGTCACATATTCTACTTGTAACGTACACTTGCCATTTTCATCGTAATACATACTGAACTGTTCACTCTCTGGACTTATTAGTTTTCCATCGTAATACCAAAATACATCTGGTTGTGGAGAACCGCTAACTATACATTCAAATTTAACACTGGTACCTTCAAAAGTGACAATGTCTTCGATTTTTGTTTTAAAGACAGGTGGTCTTTTCTTCGGCTTGATCGTAACACGTTTTCTAAGCGCTGATCTTTTACCTATTGGCAATGAAATAAACAAGAAAATGAACACTCCAATTTGATGTGATGCTGTCTAGATATACAGTTATGATTGATGAATTGATGTGTGTGTATTCTGTATTAGAGCATACCATCTGTGCTGTAATCAGTGCATGGGTAAGGTGCTACATGTAGGTGAAACCTACACGAGTATTCCCCCAGGCATACATGTATTACTGGGGTTCCCTTCAAATGTAACTATGGGTTCACCAAAAAAAATATGTCTCTTTTTTGTACTCTATGGCTTTGTGCAACTATCACATTCCCTGTACTTTAACATTACAGGGTTTCAATAACAGCAAAAATATGAATAATCACTGATTTTCTGTTATGGTGATGTGGTCACGTACTGGGGTTTGAAAATGAGAAATACAGTACTTACATATATAGAATGAAGTTACCAGGATGTTAAATCCAGAGCAACAAACACGCTCCTAACTTCTGAGGTGGGATGCTAGTGGGTGTGGGATGGAGGGATGGGAGCAGAGGAGGTGGGGGGGGGGGGGGGGGGGGAGTTGTGTTTGGGGTCCAAAACCTCATAAAATCAGTATTTACATATAGAATGAAGTTACCAGTATATTAAAACCAATGCAACAAATTGGTTGGTACCTTCTTGAATGGGATATGCAATAGGGTTGGGTTGGGGTGGGGATGGGGCTGAGAACATCATGGAAAACACGTACAGTGTCACACAAGCTTGTGTCGATATATCCACTTATTTATGATTTTCATTTTATGAGCTATGTTTTTCTTCTTCAATTATTTAGAAATTCAACAAGCCACAGCCTTGTATACTGCACTCAATACTAAACTTGCAACCATGGACAATAGACCAGGGTAGGAAGATAGAACGTGACAGTCTCTTAAATGGTCTGACTGCAGTAATGTGTGTGTATGTATTGGTCACCATGGTAAGTGAAGTTGTTACTTCTATTCTTCTACATGTGTTCTGAGATTCCTGATTTCAACCCTTAACAAAGGATGACATTTCTCTGACCCAGAGTGCATTTGTAAACAGTTTCGGTCCACTTTCTGAAACCATCCTGGACTTTAGGAATGTTGTGCACCACCAGTGTTGATAGGTTCCTAAAACTCATTCACAAACTTGTTTTTTTTTTTTTGTGTGTGTGTGTGTGTGTGGTTCCATACAAATAGTATATGCATGTATGTGTGTACATGTGGGGTGAGGAGGCAAGTTATTTCTTTGAAGTTGCTATGTGACGAAGAGTTATATAGAGTCACTCTGGTAGACGATAACATGATGTTGAATTTTACAAAAAATTGAAGAGAAGTAGGTGGAAATATGGGATACTTTGATACATAAATTCTATGAAGGCAAATGATGCTTTGAGGGTAAGAATCTAATATCATATCAAAGAAAAGATGGTGATAGAGTGTAGCATGAAAGAAGACAACAGTGAAAGGTGAGATACTGATAAAAGAATCTGGCTCTTATGGATGCATTTCCTGATTATATAATAAATTGAATGTTAACTCAATTGACTGCATTTTCCTATAAAGTGTGGTCTGTAACCATGACGATTTACAGTGAATCGTGTAATCCTGATGCGCCAAAGTAATTAAACAGTTACTTAGCAACTCATCAGTAGCAAATCCCTAGATCTTTCAGTTGTAAGATTCAACCTATGAGACAAAAATAGTCTAAAACATCACAAGAGAAATATGTTGGTAAAATTAGTTGTTTTTAATTTGTTTTACTATTACTATTACTATTGGGAATATAGTATTATTTTTAGCTTCGCAAATGTGAGGTTCAAAGTAAGAGACAAAAAATTTGAAAATGTGACTTCTAAAAACAATAAGAAAAGAAGGCAAAATAATCTCTCTTTTTTTTAAATAAGGAATATTACTAACTTTGCAATATTCTTAGTTATCATTTTTAGTAACAGTGTGTTAATTTTATTTGTCCCTTTCCTAAAACATCTCAAATGTGAGGTTCAACTAATAATATGAGACAAAAAGTCTAACAATAGCTAAAATAGCATATACAAATTCCCCAATATTTCCTTCATTTAGCTGAGGATATTACAGTTGACATAAGGAACCTTGTCACAATGAGGTAAAGGCAAATGATGACAAGACACACTGTGAGTGTTTTCCGGCGGGAAGAACAATATTGTGACACCTACGCAAGCTTAATTTAATGTGAAACGCTCTTAAGAAATAATCATGTTACTTTGTTCTCAAACCTATTCTTAGTTAAAATCAAGATTAAAAATCATTGGTTGTTGTACAAATTGTTGAAATTCAGGTCAGCATTTTATCAAAATTAAGTCATTTAGAATCCAATATGGCCATCAAATACTGTCTATGGGAAAATAAATGTCCGTAAATCTTCCATCCTATAAATCATTGCATAATCAACGGTACATTATAGACTAAGTGGGCTACCAGCAGCAAACTGTGGTAGCCCCATGACAAGAATTGGTAGTCTGTGGGCATGGGACTACTGTTAATTTTGAGCCCTGGATATGTGGGAGTATAGTGGATGTTTACAGCTACATAATAGAAAAGGAAATTATATTAAACATTAAGTTGAAATTATGACAGTGGTGTTATTCACA